>NC_139708.1:16662407-16834907 GCF_964188405.1 Protomyctophum parallelum | reverse complement strand
TTTAATGTTTTATAAGTTATTAAAAGGATTTTAAAATATTTTCTGAACTTAATGGACAGCCAGTGAAGTGCGGCCAACACCAGTGTTGTATGTGCTCTGCGGCTTAGTGCGGTATACAGTACAATACAGTAGTCAAGACTGGAAGAGACAAAACTATGCATGATTCTTTTCCAGGTCTTGAGAAGTAGATTGATACGATTTTTGCAATGTTGCGCAAATGCTAAAAAAACTGGGTAACCTTCTTTACATGAAATTCAAAGTTCATACGGTTGTCAAAAAATACACCCAGATTTTCTGTTGTCTGTTTTACATTGGTTGCCACTTGCCAGTGAACTATAAGGAACAGCCGAAATACATTAGAAATACTCTCAGGGACTATGACTTTAATTTCTACTTTTATATAATTCTCTGAAAAACACACTGAGGGTTGAAAACTTATTTTCCAGTGGTACCGAGATTACAAGTTTGGAGAAAGTCATCGGGATTACGTGGTTACTTTTTATGGTTTTGGGCAAACACTCAACAAAAATAGCCAATCCACAATCTCACAATGCGTCATTGTGTTGTGAGATACATTGGATATATGGGTATATGGGACTATGGCTAATGGTTTATGGATATATGGGTAATGGTTTGGTGTTGTGTTTGCAGGGACTGTGTGGAGTGTAAGCACTTCAAGAGAGGACCGCTCAATGATGCTAACTCTTGCACCAGAATGTGCAGAGATGAAATTAGCCTTGTGAAGGACCTGGGTGAGAAATTATGTTTCTATTATTATAATACTTCTATATACTTCTTCTTATACTATTACATAACATCGTTGTTGTTGAATGAATAATGTTTTGATCATTCTAAAGTGCTGTTTAAACTTTGAATTGTGCTGTAGTATACGTCAGATAACCAAGATAAAATCTGATTGGGTGATTGTATGGTATTTTAACTGCATACACCATGTACCATGGCAATTAAGCCAAATGTGTTTGTACAGTTCTATATCACCGTGGCTGAGGAGAAACACAAACAAGGCTGAAACCAAACAAAATTCAAACATTAAGGGGAACGGCAACTGCTGTGCAATTAAAATATACCAGAGTTTGTCCAAATCAGGTGGAACTAAGGGTATTGTCAGCTGGCATGGTCAGGGCATTGGCAGTAGCACCTTGTATTTTGTATTTTGAAGAAAATACTGAGTATAATTGAAAAAATGCCTGAGTTTTAGTCCAAGTTACAGTAACCTCGGGTTACTATTATCTATATACGTTCATGCGTCTCTCCCGATCACATGTTCAACCGGAAGTTACAGTACCCGGTGTTGGACTTCTGAATCTGTCTTGAGAAATGAGTGTGCCTTACTTTCCTTTCTAATCCATATCCCATTTTTCCCCCTTAGAATTCCGTGATAAGAATGCTGTCAACTGCACATATAAGGATGAAAATGACTGCATAGAGCGTTTTCAGTATTATGAGGATGAAAGCGGAAAAGCATTTCTGTATGTGGTAGAGGAACCAGGTAAGCTGTGTGTGTGTGTGTGTGTGTGTGTGTGGGGGGGGCAATTAGTTAACTTAATGAGAACACTGTAGAATGTGTAGGACAGTTGATTTTCACTTGACTCTCTTCCTTTTATCCTACTGTCTGTCTGTCTGTCTGTCTGTCTGTCTGTCTGTCTGTCTGTCTGACTGTCTGTCTGTCTGTCTGTCTGTCTGTCTGTCTGTCTGTCTGTCTGTCTGTCTGTCTGTCTTGCTCTCTCTCTCCCTCCTTGTCTCTGTTTTGTCAGAGTGTCCTAAGGGTCCTGATATCCTGGTAGTGCTCTTGGCAGTGGCTGGAGCCATTCTGTTTCTGGGCCTGGCTGGCCTGCTCATCTGGAAGCTACTGGTCACCATCCATGACCGCAAAGAATTTGCCAAATTTGAGGAAGAGAGAGCCAATGCCAAGTGGGACACGGTGAGATACAAATATTGACAGCATAACGAAACACAAAAAAAGCTGTTTATTAGTGTGACATTGATTCCAAGACAACATTCACTTTATGTTTTATGTTTCGTCTTCTTGTTTACAGGGAAACAATCCATTGTACAAAGGAGCCACGTCTACTTTTACCAACGTGGCATACAGGGGAAACTGAGGACTGTTCGTCTTCTTGTTTGCAAGGAAACAATCTATTGTACATAGATACAGTGTCTACTTTCACCAACGTGGCACACAGAGGAAACTAAGGACTCATTTTATAAACAATTTCAACAAGAAAAGCTCAGGGGTCTGCGACGGATGCAATGTAGTTAAACAGACAAATGTGGGAAGAAGCCTGTACACTGTCATGTGACCAGCTACTGTAGATGCATTCTGAATATTTTCGTAAACAATATGCTGCAATTGTACATATTGTAAAAATAAAAAGGGCTCATAAAAGGGCTGCTTGGTTATAGCCTGTGGGCCTAATTTGATTTGAAAGTGTAGCATTATATGATTGAACATTATGGCATTCTGGAGTCAAATAACTGTACTCAAATTGTCCAGATGCTATGTGGCTAATAGTTAATAATAATAATAATAATTTAAATAACGTGTTCCTTCCACACGCTATGTCCAACCAGGGAAACGCCCCCCTGTCACGTGTAAAGGAGCGACTTGGACACTCATGCATGAAGGAAGCACGAGTTCAAGTCCGTTGCTCTCCCCAGGTTGGCGGAGGGTGTGTAGAGCCCAGGATCACATTAGATAATTGACACAGGTGAAAAATGGGGTTACAAAATCGTGGGATAAAAATGTAAATAAAATAACAATCATCATCATCATGAACTTCATCATAGTAATGTTAATATTAATGAATGTTTTGAATCTGTTTGTTGAATTGTGTTTGAATTTGTCAGGTACTGTATGTTATCAAACCAAACATTGACTTTGTGATGTTTCCAAAAACATGCTGTGGATTTAGGGAAATTTGTTTCTTCTTGAAAATCGATCATTTGGAGATTTTTTTAGGGATTCTATTCCATCGTTGGCAATGCTCATGGCCAAGTAAGAAACAAATGTGCACTTGTCGTCATGCTTTTATTATTTACTGTTTTCATTCAATCACATTTGTCTGTCTGTTTTCAAACGGAGCACATGTTGAGATATTGTTGTATTTGTGTGAAAATGTTTTGCCAATTCATATTGAAGGTATTAAAGATTATGCCAGGAGTACGGTTCATTGATCATTCTTTATTTACAGCAGCACCTGAGAGAAGTCCTAACTAAAACTGACAATCTAATGCTGACCTAGGAGGAATGGCACCAAACTGACCTCATCCCGGTGAAGGGGTTCCATTGTTACACATTTATCATTTATCACATATTTTTTATTTTTCTCTTTCAAATTTCAAAACCAACTATAGTATCACTAGTATCACCCCCTCCAGGTGGACCTACTGCGGCATGGTCATGGTGGACCTCCAAAAGGATTTTGACACTGTGAACCACTTGGTTTTGATAGCACATCAGTAAGCTGAATGCAATCCTACCTGGAGGGGAGAGAACAGATGGTGGAGGTGAACCTCCCAGTGAGCTGTGGCGTTCCACAAGGAAGCATACTAGGGAATTTACTATTTCTAATTATATGTCAACGACATGACATCAGCTGGTCTCGGACAGGAACAAACTGCAGGTTAAAAAGGCCCTCAGCTCTGAGCTAGGTATAGAATTAGAATCTGCACCTGGCTCGTGGATAACAAACTAGTATCTTTACACCCGGGAAAAACTGAATCCATTCTTTTTGGATCAAGCAGTAATCTTATCTTAGCAAGGCAGATGGCTTCTTGGTTAGAGTGGGTGACAATATTATCACACGAAAAGATGCCATCTGGAGGCAAATCTTTCTGGTGATAAAATGGCCACCAACGTAATAAAAAAAGTCAAACAACGAACAAGTTTCCTATCTTGTTCTTTGGTTGACTTTTTTGAGGAGATCCTGTATAGTATACAGGATCTCCTCACTGGTCAACAAAAACACCTTGAAGACCATAACAGGAGCCCTCGTACAAGGTTTCTTCAACTATGCATGCACCTCCTGGTACCACAGCACCTGGTTCAAAGGCCCTTAAAACAAGGCTCCAGACATCCCAAAACAAACTGGTCAGGCTACTACTTGGGCCTCACTCCCCGAACCCACCGAACCCCTGCCCACTTTGACAGGCTGGAATGGCTTAGGGTTGACAGAGTACAGCATCTTGCAATGGGTCTGGTCCACAAGATTTGATACACCACCAAGATACCCATGTACCTGTCTAAATACTTCATTAATGTCACACAGTCCACACCCACAACACCAGAGGGAGTTCAACAAACCATGTGCAACTCAGATTCGGCACAAACAAGGGACTAAATTAATTTAGCTCCTATACCAACAAAATGTGGAGCGCCCTACCAACAGTCATTAAGACATGTGAATCCCTTAACTCCTTTAAAGCCGCTCTCAAAGGGCACCTACGGACGGCTGCAATTCGAAACTGGCCCCCGTAAAATCTGAATCCCCACTGACCCCTTTCCCCCCCTCACTGTATATGTTTTTCCCCCTTTTTACATCCTTTATGATGATTTCCTGTTTTTGGCTATATAGAAGTGTATATTTGTATGTCTTTAAATGTTATGATGAATTGAAAATGATGGACCGTGGTGTCAGAGGTGACGTCACCTCTGACATCTCAACACTATAAATATAGGTGACTAGCGAGTAAAGACGGATTTAAGCTTAAGAACGGCGATCGTGACCTCGACCTAAGGACTTTATACAAGCTCGCCTCAAGAGACACCATATCCATCCCTTACGACTGAGCTAAGGTTGGTATCTATGGTTGGTACCTCTCGGCACTACCTCCCAGACCAGATCAGCCCTTGATTTAGGGCTCGGTTACACAACAAGTGTAATGCTTAGTTTATGGTGTCCACACTCACAGTTAACAGTTTTTGTATTGAGTTAGTTGTGCCTAAAATGTACTGTAATTCTGAAAACTGTTAATAAATACGTCAATCAATCAATCAATCAATCAATCAATCAATCAATCAATCAATCAATCAATCAATCAATCAATCAATCAATCAATCAATCAAACCTAACTGACCCCCTGGGCCTGGCTCGTTACTACGGTCCAAGTTAATATTGGAGTATGTCGCCATCTGCTGTGAAAATAGCGCACTGATCCTCAAACCTAACACATTATAGAAATACATCATACATAATATTGCGCCTTTGGTTAGGTCATTCTACAGTCAGACAAGTAACTATAAATATGAAAATATCTGGTGTTAACAGTCTAATCAAACATTAGTAAATCCCAAGAAGCACAATTAAATATTCGTTAATTAAGAGCTCATTTGTGAATGAACGCGTTCTGTTTCGTTTAGGTCTATGCTTAGCTCTCTAGCTCTGGTTTCTCTGGTCTTTCGTTCTATGGTCTTCCGCCGCCGCGTCAGTCAATCCAACATGGCAGCGCCCGTTGATGCTGTGAGAGCAGTGGAGAAGGAAAGCATGGAAGCTGGGCAAATTGTACCAGAATCTTCGAGTGTATATGTGAAACGCCCTCAGTTCGGCACGCGTTTCTTGACAGACCCACGTCAAGTCTTCCAACACAACGCATGGTTTGTAAAAGAGCTCCACAGTAAGACAGATGTTGCTGATGATGTGGATATATTTAGGCTATCATGGATCATGCTATTTATGTCTGCTATCAGTGATAGCAGATATACATTTAATTAAGATAAACGTTGACGTTATTTATTATTACATTTTGGAACCAAATAGGCCTACTTGTTTGGCATGGTTTTTCAATAATACATTTATGGCAACATGTTTGAGAGTTCATTGTTGCACAAACAGCTAAGTTGCTGTTTCCCATCCAGTCCCTTTTTACCAGCAGGTAATAACTAACTGCTGAATTCTCTACAGGGACAATGTGGAATGGACAGATGAACAAGAGGCAGCTGCTAAGAAGAAGGTTCTAGAGAACAGTCACCCACTTCCTGCAGAGAAACAAGGTTGTGTTTTGGTAGTTCAGAGCTTAGAATATATACTCTAAGGTTCAGAGATGGCCCACAATGAACATTAAATGATATGGGATATCTGATCTCAGTGAGATTGTTCAGGAGTTTAAGAGTCGAGCACCAAGTTGTACTGTCTGTGATGATCAGTTAGCCCTCCAAGCAGAACCCAATGCTACTGAAGTTTCAGACTTTTTGACGACACAGACCATGGGGTCCTGTTCCAGCAGTACCATGCCACCTGGTACGCAGACATACATAAAACATAAACAACGTGTTTATGGCCTGTCTGCGCTCTTTGACGAATTTTTTTCGTGTGAGGGTTTCTGAATATGTGAAGTATAAGTATCCATACATACCGCTGCGAATATCTCCTGTGGCGCGGAAGCCGTTAAGTATTTTTAATCTTTGTTTGACCGATTTGGTCGCTTTGATTCTTCTCTTCCTTCCTTGTTTATTGACACATCATTGTACCGCCTATCTGGCTACCTAGTGGCGCTATAGCTATGACAGAGCAGATCAGAGGCAGGGACGTAGCCGGCACAAGCCAACCGCACACCGGGAGGCGGTACAATAAACGGTAAACAAACAAGAAGAAATAAAGCGACCAAATCGGTCAAACAAAGATTTAAAATACTTAACGGCTTCCGCGCCACAGGAGATATTCGCAGCGGAATGTATAGGTACTTAAAGTTCACGAATTCAGAAGCCCTCAAAGGAAAACAGGCCGTCAAACGGCGCAGATACGATGTTACGGAGCATATTTATGTCCGCGTTCCAAAATTCCCATACGAAAATATAGTTATGAACAGGGACCCTACATAAAACTCATCCAAATTTCAGAAAAGCTTTATGGAGGGTTCCGAGAGGGATAATGATCAGTATAAATTTGGTAGAACTAGAAGCTCACATCCGATTCCGATCATTTCATTTTGAGTATCTGACGATACCGATCCGATATTTATATATTTTTATAGAACACTTTATAGAATCACAATAGTACAATATCCAAAATCACAGACAATATACAGTCTAATATCATGATGTAGATATAATGTTGATACATGTCCCGATTTTTTACTCCCCATCCGATTCCGATCATTTGAAAATGATATGATACATGATACATATATTTAATATATTCTATATATTCCACAAAACACAGCCATAGATCTGTTCTATCTGTTTACGGTTAGCTGTGTGCCATAAATGTGATCGGTGCTCCGTGTGTACTCCGTGTGTACTATCATTAAATAATTCCTAAGACTTGGAGTCAGATATAGTTGTTTCATATCCATGTCAAATTGACCAGGGAAGCGCAGATGTTTTGGGCACACAATTGGCAGGTGGTGTGATTAATTACCCAGCACCATTTATGACATGCCCAGAGTAGGGATGCTGTTGTGGTCCATGTAGTTAAATAGTATTGGGATACTCATCGCATGTTATTGCTAATGGGGTTGGTTCATATGAGGAAATAGTTTTGTCTCAAATTCAAACTGGCTTACTTATTTACTTTTACAGAAGAATATGACTCCCGGGCAAATGAGTACTGGAATGACTTTTATACACAACATGAAAATCGCTTCTTCAAAGACCGTCATTGGCTCTTCACTGAGTTCCCAGAGCTGGCCCCAAAGTGTTGTCTCAACCATGAAGCCCATCCTGAAGTCTCCATTGACAATCACCAGGACCAAAGAAAAGGCGAGGAGGACACTTCTCTGTCTCCAAATGCTGGTGACTTCCCAGGCTCCTCTGCGACATACCGCATTCTGGAGGTTAGAACATTGTTTATTGCAGATCTCTTAAACAAGGCACAGTGATCATTAGTTAGACAAACATGGTGAACTGTACACATGGTAAAAACTCTTGAATGGCAAGCTGTGCCACAGTGTTGCTCAAGTTAGGATTACCGATCTATTATTGTGAAAATGACAATTTGTAATACGATAATTGGTACATTGTTTGTTATACTGTGCAACAGGTTGTGATGTAATAAGCATTAATACTTCCCAAATTGATGTTCATCGGGCAGGTTGGCTGTGGCGTGGGCAACACAGTTTTTCCTATTTTGAAGACTAACAAGTGAGTATGTCAGTATGAAGAGAATAACAGGACATAATGCGTTCAGCCCTGTCTTTTGTGTTTGTGTATTGACCTGTGCTTTCCTCAAACTGCTTACTCTGCAAACTGTTAATACAATTTTCAATCAATAATACCAACAATGCGAAGGAGGAGGTTCTAAAGAAAGATAATAGCTTGGAGCAGCTGATTTAATAAAAACAAATCAATGTGAACTAGTTTCATCTCTTGTGATTGTGAACTTTCAACACTGTGTGTGTCTGTCTGCAGCTAATCGTGCATACTACTAGGCTGAGTAGTATTTCTTGTGCCCCGCACCACAGATAGTAGGCCAACATTGTATTCAATTATTGAATATTTGTCAAAAAGGTTGACAAATATATAATTTGTCTATTATCGCAATGTCATTTTCTTGTGTACTAGAAATAGCCAATCGCACATAAACTATGCAAGTTTGTGAGTCGACATGAAATGAACACCAAAAACATACATTTGTAAACTTGACAATATACTCTCTCACCCCCAAATTTCAAGAGTTTTATTGAGTCCGTTTTTAACCCCATTTACAGAGTGTAGACTGTAGAGCTCCTCAGCAAAGGTATGCGGCATAACTAATACAGTGCCATATGGCCCATATCTCTTGAAATCACAGTTGCTGCACGAGCATGTGCTGCATTTGTGTGCATGTGCTCATTGTGCTGACACCCTGGGAGAAGAACAGTAAAAATGACAACTGGTAATCACATGCCGTGAAATGCATACATCGCTATTATTAGCGCATAGCACCTGATAGGGCTTTGTGCTCGACTGAGCACACCTTTCTAGTTAAAATTATACTCTCACAGAATTTCAGTGATTGAGTAGCATGTGTCTTATGATTGTCTTTCGCAGTGACCCGGGACTCTTTGTTTACTGCTGTGATTTTTCCAGCACTGCTGTGGAGCTAGTTAAGGTAAGTTTGAAGTATGATGTGGCGATAAATGATCAGAATAATCTTGGGTGAAATGATAAATGAACATAGCCTTTCT
This sequence comes from Protomyctophum parallelum, assembly GCF_964188405.1. Classification (NCBI taxonomy): domain Eukaryota; kingdom Metazoa; phylum Chordata; class Actinopteri; order Myctophiformes; family Myctophidae; genus Protomyctophum; species Protomyctophum parallelum. Next base: position 16,825,784 of record NC_139708.1, on the reverse strand, counting down.
GTCACTAGAGTAATACGGAGTATGACCCTGGGCGCTGCCATGCCTTTGTTCATGACATGAGTGATGTGGAAGCTTATTACCCTGTCCCTGACGGAAGCCTGGATGTTGTGGTACTAATCTTTGTGATGTCAGCCTTGCATCCTGACACGTAAGTGCACTCTCTCTCTCTCTCTCTCTCTCTCTCTCTCATTTTTCTGTCAATGAATGTAGTGCTGATATTTTCAAACCTTCTCCATCTCAGAATGCAGGCATCAATTAACAGATTAGCTCGGCTGCTGAAGCCAGGGGGAGTGTTGATGCTCAGGGACTATGGACGCTATGACATGGCACAGCTGCGCTTCAAGAAAGGTTACAGAAATACATATCCAATGCCTCAAATGAAACATTTAAAATATTGTTTTCAATTTTGTTGTATATTAGTCTGATGGTGTTTTTTTGTCTTTTACTTTTCTGTCTTTTAGGGAGATGTTTGTCAGAAAACTTTTATGTCCGTGGTGATGGAACACGAGTCTATTTCTTTACTCAAGGTAAAATATTAAATTAAGTTAGCGACTTAGTGCACATGTCCATATTGCAAGGATGTTTTTATAATAAAGAAATGTTTTATTTCCAGATGAGCTCCATGACATGTTCACTGATGCAGGGCTTGAGAAAGTACAGAATCTTGTAGACAGGAGGCTACAGGTGAACAGAGGCAAACAGATAACCATGTACAGGGTTTGGATCCAATGCAAGTACCGCAAGGCTCACACTGAGCAACCTTAAACACCTGAAGAGGACTTGGGTGCTTTACCACCTCAACTACAATAAAAGCTGGGAGTGGATCTCATGGTGGTGCTGTTCATTATGAAAGTCAAGAGAGTTGCTACAGGGATTGTCACCAAGAATTGAAGAATGGCTTTGGTATGGTACTGGTCTTAAAACTCAGTCGCTCAAATGTTGATGGATGTGGTTTATGGCCAGTGTCCTAGCCCACTCAAAATGGAAAAGGACTACGCTCACAGAAATGTTTATGATCAACCAACTGATATTTCTAATGACCTGTTTTAAACTTTTAATTTAAATGTGTTTTTTAAGATGCCTCCATTATGTTGAAAATGAATAATAAAAAACAGCAATTGCAAGTCTGCTCCATTGTTTGCAACTTTGCATACTTGTAAGTTAGGCCTACAGTCATAATTGTGGCATAGTACACAGATCAGAGGAAAGACATTTTAACCCATTTAGGACTGGCCTATTCTAAAAAACGCTGTCTAATTCCTGATCTAAGTTTTATTTTATATGCCTGAAGCCTGATCAAATGGTCAAAGCACATTCACTCGTCAGTGGAGAGACACCATGCAGGATTGAACACTACTATACTGTGATACTATACACGATATTTGAACAAAACATGTTAACACCCCATAATACACAGCACATATTTTGTTTCATATCTTTTGCTTTAGGCTTTAATATGAGCATCTGTGGGCATGTAATGTCATTCTTCTTTCAGGGTGTTGTCACAATTTGCCACTTGCCAGTATGTAGACTAGATGGTATTACATTGACTGCATTATAATGGACACTTTATAATATGGGGGGGTGGGGGTTGGGGGCGTTGTTGACTTTAATTATATGCTTGAATTGTAATTGGCCCATACAAGATATTTGGGGGCAGGCGTGGACTGAATGAAGGTGAGGAGCCAAATACTTGAACTTGAACAATCTCACGAGAAAATATGAGATTTACTGATTATTGTTTACATTGCAAAAACATGAGAACCGAACCGAATCGATCCGGATTAAACTGAAATGATTATAACAACAGAACTTCCGTAGCAGAATTATTTTTCCTGGGGCGAGGAGGGCGACTGGAACCGAACTTTGTTTTTGATCGAGCACAAAACTGGACCCGAATCCATCATCTCACATACACCACGGGGAGAAAGAAAGATAGCGAGTCGCTTAAAAAATAAAGTCAATCTATGCCAAATTACAACGGCAAACTAGATGGTGGCCATTGTATGGCACAACACAGCCGACATTAGGGACGATATGGTCTTCCATTAAAGGAGTGTGATCATGGGGATACCCGCATGAGGAGTGCAGAAAGGCGGGTTCTATAGGGATACCCCAGGTTCTACTCCGCGGGCCTCGGAAGGGAAATCCTCCATCGTGTGACTGTGCAGCCCTGTGCTCCTCGGATCCGGCTCTGCAGCGGTGACGATCGGCAGGCAAGAGGCGTGGATGTGAACGCGGCCTCGCTGCCTGGGACGGGGAGTGTCTGCTTTAGCGAAGCGGAGACAACGGGGACTGTTATTTTTTTTAGAGGGGCAAATACTACCCCCCGGGAGGACCGTGGAAGAGATTGTATTATTACAGTAAGTAATTGACGGGCTATCAGATAAAATGCCAGCGTTGATAACTTGGCTACAAGCAGCACTTCATCCCAGACGCAGTGTGTTTTGACAACACCGGATCGAAGAGATGCTTTTGATATTATACACCGTTAGCCAGCATGGCTAACTAGCGGTAACGTTAATGATGGCTGGATCTCCTGGCTGTCTAGTGAAATCGTTGCTTTCTGTGAACCGTGTGAAATGTCATACTTTCTATTGACCACCTTTCGTGAACTGACCCTGTATGGTTAACTGACCAGACATGATTAACCTTTAACTGAATGAGTTAACGTAACTTTAGGACGCTAATCAACCTGCTAGCAGTCGTCATTAGCCACAGTACTGAAATGCTAATTGTTGTTGGCTAACATTGACAAGCTGGTTGTTGGCAGATTTCCACTAGCTTAGCTAACCCAGCTCGTCAGTTTGTTTGCAGATAATTGACAGAGGATGTTGTTGGTGGCTAGTTATGCTGGTCAGCATAACGGGCCACCACCATGCCCAATGCTGTTTGAGAAAACGGTGATAACGAAAAATCATCATGAATCTCTAAATGTTCTGTAACTCTATAATGGCACATTTGTGGCTTTAAAATACATGTCTGGCATCAGTCACTAGTCAGGCTTGGGTGTGTGTAAGCTCTGATCAGGCTATAAAGACAGACAGGCACTTTAACACGTGTGTGTGTGTATGTATGTGTATGTATATATATATATATATATATATATATATACACACACACACACACACACACACACACACAATTCCATCATTAGTGAACTATAACTAGCGCCATATAGGCCTGTAATGGTAGAGCATTATCAGATGATGATGATGCTACAATTTTGCCAGGAATTGAAGAATTCTAATCTATGATGAGAAAAGCAATATACTGGCTAAAACTTTATACCGATTTTATGTTTTACACTGCTGTGAGTGCTTTTGTGAACAGTGGCTAGTCCTGTATTGGCCATGTATAATATTGGGGAAACATTTTCCCCTAATGTCAGGACTATGGATGAGTCAGAGCAGGAATTTTCCACATCCATATAGCAGAAAACAAACTCATGACTAACTCATCACAACCAGTACATACTACTACATTTGAAGCAGTGATCTGTCACTCCCACTTAAATATTGCAGATGCCACAACATTTAATCTTATCTCTTTTGTATCTGTAGCCATGATGGAAGAACTGCATAGCCTGGACCCCCGGCGGCAGGAGCTGTTGGAGGCTCGCTTCACTGGGGTTGGCGTGGCCAAGGTTTGTGTTACACTTGTTGTTGTGGAAGCGAAGGCCCTTCCTCCTATCAAAGAACTTGTCGCCACTGAGTCGACTCTCCTGATCACAGATTTTCTTTTGTGTCTGGCACTGAGTGCCTTCCTCTCTTTGTTTTTGCCTCAGTGTTATTTTGCTGCTTGGTCTGCCACATGCAATACCCCACTCCTGTTCTCTCTCTCTCCGTCTCTGTCTCTGGAGAAGGTTGAGCTGTGTCTGTGTTTTTGGCTGGTATGGCATGGGTATCAGCTCTTCTTGGCTCATGATGTAGTGGCTGCATATGTAAGTGGTGATGCCTGCCAAAATGCCACAGACAGACGGTACCAAAGTGGGAGGAAGAGGGAACGCCAGGGCAGGAATGTAGAAATGGTCCTTGTCCTTGACCAGGTGCAGGTGGCACTATTATATTTGTCTTTTACATCTCTAGTCTAGTACAGGGATGACAGAGCTTCCTTTTGTGGAAGGTGATCTTGGAACAGTGAGGAAGCGAGAGTCTGTGCCAGGAGTGGGCCCTGTGCCAGCCATAGGCAAGAGCTGAGCCAGAGCATGGCATGGCTGCTGCCGCAGAGAAAATGGCGGATTTCACTATAAGGCATCGTGCCACCCTTCTATGACAAGGGATGCAGTGTAGAGAGAAAAGTGTATTAGAGGCAGAGCGAGGTATGGGTTAGTGATCTAAAAGCCCCAGGATACCATAGAGCAACTCTGTTATTCCCCTTGACCTTGAACAGCCCAAAGGCTCTGCTGCTCTCTTTTCAGTCACTAGAGTTGGCATAAAAGTAGAGAGAAAGGAGGGAATTGATATCCTGTGAGGACAAAGAACTAGCTCACCTACAGTAAGTTGGTGGAATGTGCAGGTCCTGCTCAGAATATTGGCAAACGTGTTTCCTTTTGAATACGACTGATCAAAGACCCTACGAATGTGATCGGTTAAAGAACAACCTGTCTGTCTTTCTTGGCTCGGGCAAAGCATCTTTCATTAGCTCTCTCCAGAGAGTAAAGAACAGTGAGACAATGGTGAAAGGGAACAAAATGGATGACATTATCTAAAGGTGACAGCCAGGGCAATGAATATACCCCCACCAGCATGCCTGATGTTCGGCCATTTTGGGATGGTTCAACGAGAGAGCTCTAGTGTGCTCTGAATGACTAAGTGCGTTTCCCTGACGGGACAGAGCCCACTGAATTCTGATGTAATTCATTTGACTGACAGCCAGGCATCACCCAGGGAACTGACCGTAGAACCGATTTATAGTTGTAGATGCATTGTGCCGCTGATGGTGAAAATAAACAAACCTCCTCCACTCTTAACTCAAATTTCTCACTTTTCTGGAAAAAAAATCAAATTGGGTTGAAATGCATACCATGCACTGCATGCTCAAATGCCCAGGAGGTACAATTTAGTGTAAAACCTGAAAGTTAAAGAGAGTTGGTTGTGGTTTGTAAATTCAACATTCATACTCAACTGCCTCCTCGACCATGGTTCAAGGATGCCAATGCTCACATTTACTGCCCAATGTACTCAACCGCATCTACTGCTCAATTTGTATGAGTCTAGTCTATACATAGGTTTTGCCTTTATGTATTTTCTAATTGCTCTGTTTTTGTGTGTTGCTTTTTTCCTTTTCCTTTTTGGTCTTTAACAGGGTTCAGGGCAGAATGAGTCATCTAATCAGAGTCTATGCAGCGTGGGCTCTCTGAGTGACAAAGAACTGGAGGTCAGTCGATGGTCTGCCGCTTCCCGGAAGTTTTGATTTCATATATTGCATACATATATTGTGACTTTGACTAGAAATGTGCTAATATAAATAAATTCATTATCATTATCTCTTCACTTTGTCGTCTTATTGTGCATTCAGTGGAGTCAGTTAATTTATTCACCGTTGATGTTCTTAACAGACTCCAGAGAAAAAAGCTAATGACCAGAGAGCAAGAAAACGGAAAGGTGACCCCTTTGATGGAAGCCAAGGTGATTTAGACCATTCCTCCACTGACAGGTTTTCATCATGTAAAAGCCAAACCCTTCCTCACTCCCTATTTCTGTATTCCAGGCAAAGCAGGAGCGAGGGGACTCAAGATTAGCGATTATTTTGAGGTGAGTGGCAACAGATTCAATGTATGCGCTTATTTGTCCATTCAGCGTCGTTGAAGCTCTTTGGCACATAACATTCCATTCTTTCGTCCTAACAAAAACACAGTATGTCCTCCTTTTAGCTTTAACTCTAGTTTTTAGTCTTTCCATTAAAAGTGCTTTTCACCCTCTCTTCCTGTGTCATTGGTCTGATCTGTCAGTTTGCGGGAGGTAGTGGTCCTGGTACCAGTCCTGCCAGGGGGATCCCTCCAGTGGTCCGCTCTTCCCCGCAACATTCCCTCTCCAACCCACCTGTCACGGTGAGCATGCTTGGCTTCCTTCTTTTCTGTCTCGCTTTTGTTGTTTGTTCTATTTATACCTCACAACACACTACTTCGCACCCGTCTACACACTGCTGCGCACCCGTCCACTACTGCGCACCTGTCCGACTTTATGAGATTAGGTGCATGTCATAAAGTGTCATTAAGTTGTTTTGTTTTCTTGTAGGTGCAGCAGGGAAGCCCCTCTTCTATAAACTCGGTCAACACGGAGCACTCATTGTGCTCTTTGAAGCCCACCTTGCTCCATTTTCTACACAAAGGCACACAGGTACATCACACCCTATACTAGTATTCATTTCTAGCAGTGTGTCTGTCTTAAAACCTGAAAAACAGTTATAAGTTATAGGCTCTATGGAGAACTGTAGCAGAAGGTGGCATACCCATTTTCTGTTCTGGATAATGACGATTGACATCACACTGCATTCACATGTTGACTAATTTAGACTTCTGTGCAATATCCGTCACACTTAAAAGGATCGCTGGCTAATAAGACTTGTATGCCATAAACATACTTGCCCTCTATAACTAAAATCAGAAATGAAAAACACCTTAAATATTTTATTTATCCTAGAAATAGTATGTTTTTCACTGAATAGGAGCCGCTCCTGTCGCAAGTTGATGATGACATATGTCCATGTGTGGTCCAGCCTATGGAATGCATGTGCTTATAAAAAACAACAACTTAATATGTCCTACGGTTAATATGAGCATCAAAGCAATATTTTAAATACTTTTTATTAACACATTTTATTAGCACAATCCATAGGGCTGGACCACACATGGGCAAATGACATCATCAACCTGGGACAGGAGTTTTACCTATTGAGTGAAAGATTAACTTTCTAAGATAAATAAAATATTGAAGGTGTTTTTAATTAAAGAGAATGATGTATTTAAACTGAAAAACAAGCACATTCCAGTGTGGAATCTTTCACTAGTCATAATTAGCCAGCAGTGCTTTGGCATTGTTCTGAAACCTAACACTCTATGGCTAACTACAACCACTAAGACTTCAAATGTCACCATAAATCCAATATGATATAGCATTAACCAAAAAGAATTAAAATAATATCACAAAACACCAGCCACTAGATCACTCAGACATCAATAACGCACAAACGTATTTGATAAAATGCATCACTATAGTGTATATGTCAAGTTTCCAAAGGCACAAAGAGATTACATAAGACAATCAACTATCACTGTCTTGATAAAGAATGGCTCCAATCAACACCATTCAAAACAAGGAGTTTATGTTCATGATAATGATGAAGAAGGTGGGCATGTGCTAATGCTAAGTCGGACCAAAACATTCCTCAATAAGTCAATATTTGTAAGTTAAGAGTTAAGACGGTTTGTGGGACCACTCCCGTTTTATTCAATTATTGTGGAGAAAAAGATTTGTGAGAGAATCGTCAGTCATGCAGCCCTACTGCCGAATCAATCGAACGAAGCTATAGGAAATGCAACCGGAACAAGAAACGGGTATGCTATGAAACCTGGGACTACAGTTATGCAGAGACCATATTGATACTTGATTGTATCAATGTACTGTATATATAGCTTTAGCCTTGTGTAATCTAAAGTTTGATCCAATCTTTTTCTGCTTTGGTTTCACCGCTGCCCTTCCCCTGTCTCTCTTCTGTACCCTATAGTCCGACCTTACCATGGAGAAATTAACAGCATTGGAGAACAACAAAAACTCTGACTTGGAGAAGAAAGAGGGCAGAATAGATGACTTACTGCGGGTACTGATGGCGTTAATAGACGCCATAATTATTCTCTTCCCCTTGGGACTAACTTTTTGTTTCCGCCAAAACATGGTCGTTTTCATGTTGGATTTTTATATTGGCATACCTGCTGGTTTGTAATCCACATTTTTACTTGTATGTTTTGCTTCAGGCAAATTGTGATCTGCGAAGACAGATTGATGAACAGCAGCGGATGCTGGAGCGATACAAGGAACGGTTAAACAAATGTGTGACTATGTCCAAGAAGCTGCTGATTGAGAAAGTATGTTGTTGCAATAATAATATAACAACCATTTCAAACCAATTTACCAGTTTAAAGATAACTTGTAACTTTTAAGACAAATATATGCATGGGATTTGACGCATTTTATTTATTTACCCTCAGTCCAAGCAGGAGAAGATGGCGTGTCGGGATAAGAGCATGCAGGATCGACTGCGACTTGGTCACTTCACCACAGTAAGACATGGGGCGTCTTTCACAGAGCAGTGGACGGATGGATATGCCTTTCAGAATCTCATCAAGTGAGCATCCGTGTTTTATTATGTCATGCTTCAACTCCATTCACAACATTGTATTTTAACTTTCCTCCGCTCTGGCCAATTCTGTTTACCAACAGAAATTCCCTTTTTATTTCCTCTGTGACTTGTGAGCATCTTCAACTAAACTAGAAGACTCCCCCCTCCTCACCTGTCTGTTTGTGCATTTTCAGGCAACAAGAAAGGATAAACTCCCAGCGAGAGGACATTGAGAGGCAGAGGAAGCTGTTGGCCAAGCGCAAGCCGCCGTCCATGGCTCAGACGCCACCTCCAAGCCTAGAGCAAAACAAGCGCAAGAGCAAGACCAATGGAGCAGAGAGCGAAGCGTATGCATTAATATTATTTCCTTGATGTTGGGTGTCTTTCTTTCCTCTCCTCTCTCTTTCTCTCACACACTGTTTCTGTGTGCCCTCACAGGTTGACACAGGCAGAGTATCACGAGCAAGAAGAGATTTTCAAGCTAAGACTGTGTCATCTTAAGAAGGTAATGCTTTCATTATCCATATCAGTCCAAGTAGGGCAGTTCCCACAAGCAAATATTGTTTATGTTGGCTCTAATCGTGTGTATCTAATCAACCATCAATTTTGTTTTTAAGATCTCGTTTGAAAGTGGTGAATTTTTTTTATTCAACCAAATCTTTAACTATTGGCATTAGTTTAACTCTGTCTTTTGTACATCTATCAACAATGTGTTCTCCAGGAGGAGGCAGAGATCCAGGCAGAGTTGGAGAGGTTGGAGCGAGTGCGAAACCTCCACATTCGTGAGCTGAAGAGGATCCACAATGAAGATAATTCCCAGTGCGTGCCCTTCTTACCATCACAACACTCCTACAGTATTGTATGCTGGAGAGTTCATGGGTTCTCATGACTACACTGTTTTGATTTCTCCACAGATTCAAAGACCACCCTACGCTTAATGACCGCTACCTGCTGCTCCATTTACTTGGACGAGGAGGTTTCAGTGAAGTTTACAAGGTGTGTTGCGCAGAGCCCTCTCAAGGTTCCAGGGGGGTCCCCAACAAAATGACTTAACATAACATAAAAATCTGTTTTGACCACTTATACCATATTTTATGGTTCGGTCATTCATAAATAGCTAATCTACGAGCTCACAGTGCTTCAATTTGTGCTTTAATTTGGCGTTGCACTGCGGCGACATGGACATAAGGGCTACGCTTGCATGCAGGCCCTTTGTCTAAAGCTTCATTCACACTGCAGAAGCAAGCTTCTGCTTTAGCTTCGTGGTCCCATGTTATCTCTATGCAGAGCAGCTTTTGCGTTTTGAAGCTTGGAATTAACAGCTTTTTTTTTTTTGCGTTTTGTTTTTCTCCCCAAAACTTAAAGGTATATTCAGTAATTTCACTTAATTCAAATATCACTTATTTTTTTGTTTTGTTGTGATAATCCTCTCTACTATAGAGTGTGCTGACCATATAAGGAGTTCCTCCCTGTCCCCAGTTAACCCCTGGGGGTCTCTATCCTGATTGGATGAACGAAACCTAAGGGTTTTTGAGTGAAATCACTGAATATACCTTTAACTTTCAAGCAGCTTTTAAAAGCTGGATTCTGGCTTCAACTTCTAGAAGCTGCTTCTAGCCAATCAGAGCACAGCGTGGTTTGAGGAGGCGGAGTTGAGCTGATTTCACAAAACCATTTGCCTCTGTGAAAGCTGTCCACTGCGATTCTCCGAATTAAAAAATAAACTTTTTAAATATGGGCTGTATATGAAATATGAATGGATATTTGGCCATAGCATATTTATCGATAGAAATGAAAGTTTATATGAGAAACAAGTTGTCGAAGCGGTGAAAACAGGTTGTGTTCCGTGTTCCGTTGCGAGCCACGGTTTTCTGGGGAATAGTGCTCCTGCATTCACCCCCCCCCCCCCCCCCCCCCGGTTCTCACCGCACCGAAGCTATGGACTACTGACCAGTCCAGAGCGCTATCCGTCGCTGACGCTGATTGTGGACTAAACAGTGCACACACACACACGGTTGATAAATTAGCAGATATAGATAGATAGACAAACAACTAACAATATAGTTCCAACCGGTTGTTGTCCGAGAAGAGTCCCCTCTTCTCGGAAGCAGCCTGCTCTCAGCGCTCATGTGCCGGTCGTCGTGTGTGTGTGTGTGTCTGTCGGTAGCTATGTTGATTGTTGAAACTTGGGCACTGTGAATCATACCTTAAAATGTTTTGTGATTGGTTTGCTGCGTTCTGAATCGATAAACCAATCGCATATAGATACGATTTATTTGAGGGAATCATTTCAATTGGTTTATTGCGTTCATGTAGGCCTATCGATGAACCTCATAGCAAAAGTTGAAAGACAGTAGATAGCCTATATTTATAGATAGATAGAACACAATCCCTGTGTGTGTGTGTGTGTGTGTGTGTGTGTGTGATATTGAGCCCAGAGGGTTTCGCTCGAGAGGGGGAGAGGAGAGCGGGGTGGGGGGGGAGACGACAAGACGTGGGGGGGGGGGGGGGGCCTGCCTTGTCACTCAAGGCAGCTTGAGTGACAGGTACCTTGTACACGCCCACTTTCTCACAAAAAAGCTGTGTGGAAATGAGTTTTGCTTGGCTTTTATTTCCAGCTTTTTTTGGTCTGAACGGGGCTTAAGACAAATTTCTTCCTCGGGAGACAAATAATAAAGAACCTTGAACCTTTCATGTTGAGTTGTGAGCTTGTACATCGGTTATCTTTGAATGTTTTTGAGAAATCTTAAAAAATTGTGAAACCTTTTATTCTCGCAGCCATCAGTTTTGGATACAATAAATGTTCATGATCATTAATCAGATTCCAGACTTTGTTTCCGTTTTAATGATGTTATCATAATATTTAAATATCTGTTTATTTATGCATGTGCGCGCACACACACACACACACACACACACACAGCCTGCATTCCATGATTTCCACAAAATGGGAAACATGGTCTCCTTTCAACATAAATATTTAGAATGAAATGGTCGTGCCAAATTTGTGCCAAAAGTTTACTTTAATCTCTCTATGGGAAATATAAGATGAATGAACCTAGAACTTTGAAATCACATGTCTATATAACGGATACATGGCAAATATATTTCTTAACTTGGAAGTGATGCTCTCTTTCCAGGCCTTTGACCTAACGGAGCAAAGGTACGCTGCAGTAAAAATCCATCAATTAAACAAGAACTGGAGGGATGAGAAGAAGGAAAACTACCACAAGTGAGTTTTTTGTGCAAAACTGGGTTCTGGGTTAAGTGAATCTTTTTTTTTTAAACCATCAGCTTGAGCAAATTGTGTGCCATTTTCTCTTTGTTTCAGACACGCATGCCGGGAATATAGAATACATAAAGAGTTGGACCACCCACGGATAGTCAAACTCTATGACTACTTTTCACTTGACACTGACTCGTAAGTCCTTTCTATTTTTCCGCTGCATTCATGGGTTCAGGCAGTCAGTAGATAATAAACTGCATATCATGTTAGTGAACGAGAGCAGTAAGAGAGGCCGGCATGAAATGTCATTGGGCTGATGTAGAAGGAAAAAAATTGAGATGCAGCTAACCGTAGAAACCAGAAAATTATCAATACTGTACTGTATCAACAATATAGTACACAGTAAAATATTCTGTACCAGTATACTGAGAAAACATGACCAATCTCTATAATGAAAGGCTAATGATCTTAGTGAAACAACACCTGGACATTTGGAATTGTATGACACCACCTTGAAAAGCTTCTGAAATGGCATGCCTGCAGCCATTGTCTTCGTTTGTTTTTTCTGTGCTGTCTAGATTAGGTGGTATCTGTCTGCTGTCTACCATTTTCCCGAATCCCTTGTGAATGCAGGCTTTTTTCTTCTTCCTTTGAAACATGTACCTGCTCATTACAGTGAAAAGTTATTTCGGGGGGAAGCCAGCTTGCACTATTCCACAAGCATAGAATGTGACTCGTCTGTTTTAAGCTAGCTGCGGTGAGCACTGCGGACTCCTGAGTTTTTCCTCTCTGGTTGTTTTGGAGCAGGTTCTGCACAGTTCTAGAGTACTGCGAGGGCAACGATCTGGACTTCTACCTGAAGCAACACAAACTGATGTCGGAGAAGGAAGGCCGCTCCATCATCATGCAGATTGTGAACTCCCTAAAGTACCTCAACGAGATCAGACCGCCCATTATCCACTATGACCTTAAACCTGGTGGGTGCCTGCATGCACCAGAACACAACACACATAGTTGTGCCCTAGGGATACCATGTGATCAGTGATAGTTTGTTTCAAATATTGCTTTTTGAGCTATTTTAAATGTAGCGGTTACATGCAATGACCGGTGTGTTAGACCCCGCCCACTTTATACATTGCTGGAGTGGATCTGGAAAACATTTCACTTTGTTTGGATTATGCAGGGTATATGCATATAGTTCATATATGTATACTATACATATACACACACAAGCCCAATCTTAATCTTGAATCAATGATACTTTTTATGTGACTGAAGTCTTTATTCCCATCCTCTTCAGGTAATATCCTCCTGGTAAACGGCACAGCCTGTGGGGAGATAAAGCTCACAGACTTTGGCCTGTCAAAGATAATGGATGATGACAGCTACAACTCGGTGGATGGTATGGAGCTTACGTCGCAAGGTGCAGGGACCTACTGGTGAGCTTCATTGTACATAAACTCTTGTTTTGTCTTTTGTCTTTGTTTTGACAGCTATCTTCATGTTAACCACTTCAACCTCGGCATCCCAAAATTGGGGTACAGGACCAGCCTACTTGGGTTAGGTATATCTATACATAAATTATACCTATAAATTATATTTATAGGTATATTTTAAGAGTTGAATCCTTGAGGGGCAGACCATTCAATTTGAAAAATAAAATGACAAATATCGCCCCCAAAAATCGGACCATTATAAAAACAAACAACGGTTGGACTTATATGCTTATATGCCATATCGTCCAACCTTACCGCCTATCCGACCGACTCGCTGCTGGCACTCCCTCGGGTCCTCTGCGATACACACGGCAAGTTTGTAGTCGCTAGGTCTCGATATATGTGTAGAACAGACACTCACACAGATATTTGTGTAATTTATGATTAGATTTCATTATAGGCAAAAATAGGTTGGATGTCATTATAAGCCAAAATAATTAGAAACATTTACTGAAAACCTAAAATAGCACATTTTTAAGTGGTTAATTTTGTCCCCTGTGACTTTCAGGTACCTGCCCCCAGAGTGTTTTGTCGTTGGGAAGGAGCCTCCCAAAATTTCCAATAAGGTGGATGTGTGGTCTGTGGGGGTGATTTTCTACCAATGTCTCTATGGCCGCAAGGTAAGAGGGCACTTGGCCTAAATAACTTTGTTTCAATTTTTAAAAGGGCACCTTTCTCATAACTGACAGATGTCTGTGTTTTGCTGACTGCCGTTTTGTCTCTCTTGCTGTCCAGCCCTTTGGTCATAACCAGTCCCAGCAGGACATCCTGCAGGAAAACACCATACTAAAAGCCACAGAAGTCCAGTTCCCCCCCAAACCAGTCATTACACCTGAAGCTAAGGTATTACGATCTCTCTCACTGCCTTCATTGCCATTATAAGCGCAAATGTCTCCTCCATTGAACACAAGTAAACGTTTTCTGAGCTTCCCATAATACATTACACTGCACACAGGTGTAGGGTTTGTTAAAAGCCATTATCAAACCTGTAAAGATACGTTTGTTTTTTTTGCGTGTAGCTAGAAGAAAATCAGGGCTCGGGGTGGGATATTTCCTAATATGATTGGAACCAATCAGGGAACTATAAAAGTTAGGATAGACTAGTTTGATGCTCAAGTGACTACAAGACCAGTAGGGGCGAGAGAGAGAGAAAAGTTGCACCACTCGGTTCACACGGGTGTGATTCTTTTTTTAAACACAAGAGCAGGAAAATCATCTGGTTCCTCCTACGTTATGTCAATTTCAGAATTGCATTGCATATTATGATATAATTCAGGGGTGGGCAACTTTCACGATGGAGAGGGCCACTATATTTCCACACTCACTCCCTAGGGCCATATATTACTGTCGTAGCAAAAATAGCCGATCTACAAGCTCAAAACGCGTCGTGCTGCGACACGTTTTGTAGATTGTAGATCGGCTATTTTTGCTATATTCGAATTGGAATCCTGAATTTTACATTTTTATGTAATTTCAAATGCCTTTAATTATACGTGTGTTGAGCATTGAGCTACTAATTTAAACTGAAGTAATTAAAGCAGGTCATGTTTGCATGTTGTGGAATTGTAAACGGCTGGAACCAATATTATATCAGTATTCTGATATTAACCTGAGGGCCACATTAAGTGAAGGTGGGGGCTGCATGTGGCCCCCGGGCCGCCAGTTGCCCACCCCTGATATAATTGGTGTTCAGGAACTGCTATATATTACTTCCTGCCCAGCACAATAGACAACTATTTAAGAGCCGGGAGATATCGTATACAATACATGCATGTAACCCTGGGAATGTCATGATTCCCAAATCACCCCCCATCAAACAAAGACACTTTGTTATATTATATTATTGAGCATTGGAACACATTTTATTTCATTTGTATACGGCAAAGGTCGTCGGGATCGGGACTCGAACCTACGACACGCCATCAGGCTGGATTACCAGCCTAGGTGCCTGGACCGCTCGACTGCAGCCCAGGCCCAGCTTGGAAATATTGTTCCTTATGGTGATTGTGTCCAGTATTTAGTTCAGTGACCATGGGGATAAGGAATGGTTCAGAAGCTGTGTTCATGCGCATGCGCACTGCCATTCACTTCCTTGTTTACAGCCAAACTAAACTGTCTCTTCTCTCTAAATATACGGTGCTCTCCATGGTTTTGATCAAAATGGCAATGTTCTGTCCTCATTTCTGACTTAACCAAGATTCTTGTTTGGAATATAAACGCTTCTAAAGAGAGATGGGACACCGCGAGGTAGTAACAGAAGATTATGCCTCCCAGTTTTGGGGGGGGTAATGGAAGGCGGGGCTTTTCAGAGTAAAATCTGCCCAATCTGCGGCGTCCGTCATTATTTTTCAAGGTGTTCTTTCTCCCATTGAAATTAATGGACTCCAACCTGCGTCTCCTAAAAAGGCGTGTGACCACGTCACGCAGATACGGGAAGTAAATCGGAGATCGTGTTTCTTGCTATTTCCATCTTGGGCGTTACCTAGCGACGGGGACGCTGCTAGACGGTGGATATCAGCGAGACCATTCTGAATCAATAAAAATATAAAAAGACGTCAAAAGACTATCTTGGCACCGAGCGCCATTGGGGGGAAAAAAGACGTCAAAAGACAATCTTGTGGCGGGTGAGTTAATAAACTTTCAAAGATTTGTGTGAGAGATCCCTTCACTGAGGTTGGTTGTGGGATGATTCTGAGGATATTATGCCACAAAGTGATTTTCCCCCACTGTGTGGATGTATGTTATGTAACTTCTACAGGTCTCATTAAACCATTAACAGGGTTGCCATTTTCCCACAGTTGTATTCCTTAAGTCCATCCATGTGCTAACCTCAAAACACATACATATGGCATGTCTGAAAACAGAATTGAAAACGATTATTTAATTTGATTACAAATAGCAGACGGATTTGTAATTTGTAACAACAGATTTGTTTAAATCTCCTGTTTGTGAATCCTAAACATTTTCTATAAAATAATGGGAGAAGAAGCATGACATGCCATTACAAACCTTATCTATGTTTGTGGCCAGAAGAAGTGACATCACTGGGTGTAGGTCACAAATAACTGCTTTGATTGTTTTGCCTTTTATAGAACATGTAACAGAATTGTGTATAACAATATATATTTTGTCTTTCTCCATATTGCTAAAAGTACACACATAATACAGAAAATGAATGTAATTGATTTGAGTTAATGGCGTAAGCACACATTTGACTGATTATTTCATGTTAATTCAAGTTTAATGTATAAAATTGTAGCTGGGGAGAGTGGGAGTCATGTCAAGTTTCATATTTCTATTCAATTTTTTTTTTTTTAAGAATTGTTAATCTTGAAATATTCTCGACATTATGGAATGGGCCACATATATAGAGTATTTGGCATATAATAAATGCCATAGTATAGTAGGTATGTACATAGGTTACAAATGTACAGCATATTCAGCTCATGTGTGCATAAAAGTGCAGTCCATCGTATGTACATGCATAAGATGGAGCAGTAAACTGATATAGGACACAGGTCTTTGTGCAAATAGTCTGTCTGGAGTCTAGCATGCAGGTGAGGTGAGACATAAGGGAACGTAAGTCCCCATGGAATATTGTAGTCCACATAAGGAATGTACAATTTTAGGAACAATGAGTGAAGTCTGAGGTGAGCTAAATTGGGCAAATTCGTCAGCTGCTTGACTCATATACAGTATATACATCAACCACATAGTGGTGCGCGTGCCGTGCGTTTAAGCCTCTCGGGTGTATCTACCGGCAATGGCCATACTCCAACTCCCTTTTATTTGAGAAACGGGTTTACAGTAGATGCATGCCCCACAGTACACAGTAATTCTCGCATTCAATGTACCTCCCTCCACCCACTAACAAACAAGTTAAATAAAAACGCAGCAATAATGGTAAAGAAAATAAATAGTAATGGCGACAAATACATACAGCAGGCCAATTGTGACCAGTGAATTCGTCCACACCGTCACTAACCATAATTTAGTATGCCCACTGTAATTGAGAAAATGGTGGAGACCAAAGAAGTCCATCTACTCGGAGGCTACGCATCATTCAGAGGTTGCCTGCATTACTCTGGTCTCCATTGAATGTATTTACTTCCACCTCTGGCTTCCACTACAAGTTTGTTCTCTTGCCTCACCTAAGTTTCCCTCTGTCTTCTTCTAGGCCTTCATAAGGCGCTGTCTTGTCTACCGCAAGGAGGACCGCATTGACGTACACCAACTCGCCAGTGACCCCTTCCTGATGCCCCACATCCGCAAGTCGGTGGCATCCTCTGTCACCTCGGGCATGGCCTCGGCCTCTGCCTCCAGCTCCACCTCCAACAGCAGCGCTTCAAACTGAACCCACACCCCTTAACTGACTGACCTAAGTACTTGAAAGGGCGGGTGGGAGGGTGAGGGAGGGAGGGCAGATACCTGGTCAAGCCCCCCAGCCCCACCCTCACGGAAGCCCAAGAGAAACAGCTGGGACATGGGCAGGAGGTGGGTGAAGGAAGGGTGAAAGGAGGAATGCCTGTAGCCTTCCATTTCCCCGCCAAGTCCACCCACCCAGCTCTCCTGTCCTTCTCTCCCAAGAGGGGGTGGCATTGTTCTGGGGGTCAAAGCCCTAGAAGACTAACCCACAAATCATGGAGTCAGGCAAGGCACTGCTTTGAAAAGTGGGGTTCAGTGTATGGGACATTTCTTCTGCTAAAATGAAAATAAAGGAAGTATAGACCGATTCCGTAGCGGGTCTCATGGTCGCAGCCTACGTATTTCCTGTAGGCGGACTCGACATAGCTGCAGGGATAAAACCCTCACCAGGCGCACCTCTTCCACTACAGTGAACGGCAGAGTGACTGATGTTAGTTTGCCTCAAACTTTACTCCTTTACCTGCTTTTTTACTAACACTAACATTACAAAGATGCCCAGAACATCGAGATGAACCTGTGTAGTTTATGGCTGCTCCAACAGTAGTGGCAACATTAAAAAAAAAAAAAAACGGAATGTCTAATATCCACCGCGGTGGCGGAGACCAGAGCCATTGAGTAATGGTTGAGACGAAGCAGTGAAAGATACATAACGCCAGTCTTACCCAATACCAAATATTTCTGTTTTATTAACACAAGGCTGCTGTACTTTATACCTCATACTTTAAATGCTTAGTATGAGGTATAAAATACAGCAGCCTTGTGTTCATAAAACAGAAAGATTGGGTATTGGGTAAGACTGAAATTATGTATCTTTCAGGACCCTTCACTGCTTTGTCTCAACCATTACTCAATGGCTCTGGTCTCAGACACCACGGTGGATATTTTGACATTCCGTTTTTTTTTTTTTTTTTTATGTTGCCACTACTGTTGGAGCAGCCATAAACTACACAGGTTCATCTCGATGTTCTGGGCATCTTTGTAATGTTAGTGTTAGTAAAAAAGCAGGTAAAGGAGTAAAGTTTGAGGCAAACTAACATCAGTCACTCTGCCGTTCACTGTAGTGGAAGAGGTGCGCCTGGTGAGGGTTTTACCCCCGCAGCTACGTCGAGTCCGCCTACAGGAAATACGTAGGCTGCGACCATGAGACCCGCTACGGAATCGGTCTATAGAACTGCTTCAGCTTGGCCAGATGGAATAGACTGGTGAAGGCCCTATAACCAGATGCATACACACATACAGTACACTCATGAAGCATTCTGGTCTAAGGTAGTGTGAACTCCCCAAGTTCAAAGCTTTGGTTTGTTCTCTACACCCCTCAACCCAACCGAGATTACCAGTCGGTGTACTGAACCTAAATATGTATGGCACTTTGTCATCATCCAAAAAACCCAGTTCTGCGTTCCCTTAACCCTACTCAAATTCCAGACCCAGATACTTGTTGACAAAGAAGGCAAGAAGCTACCCCCCCATCCCCATATCTCCTTGTCAAGCTCCTGTGACCAAAGCTTATAACTTCCAGTTGGTGGCAGTGTTCCACCTCAGTTTTTATAATGAATGGTTTTAGAGTCGTGTTACTTGATAATTAAGGGGAAGCTGTTGATGAATGATCCCCTTAGCATTTTTTTACTTTTCAATTTAGCCAGTTTTATGGAGGGATATTCCGTTTTTTTGTGTTTTTAAAGTTGCCTTTAATTAGAACTGTTATTGTTTTTGATTGGCCCCTTACCATGACACATATTTATTTAGGTATGTTTGAATTTAATTTTTTGGCCAATTAAATGCAAAGGACTTGTTTGCATAGTACTGTTGGGGGAGATTGGGCCTTGGCAGAAAGTTGCTTCAACCATTAAATACTATTTGTTAAAGTTTGTGTTTCGTCTTAATTTATATTACATTAACTGTTAGTGTTGTAGTCGACTTCCAAGTCAAGGAAAATTCTGAAGGGCGACGACAGAGTGGGAGGGGATCGAGTCGGACGGGAGGCGAGACCAGATTAATTTTTTACAATTTTAGGTACAGAAAACACTGCAGGAGCAGGCAGGTGTGTCAGCTGCACGCCGTTACTTAACAAGATAGCTGTCTATAATTGTCAGACAGCTCTTATTAATGATAATGTGAATGGGCTCCTCATTGGGTATAATAAAAGTATTAGTCATCGTAGTGACTCATGACTCAAGTGGACTTGGCGGGGGAAGAGTCCCTTGGTCTGAGACGGAGTCAAGACAGACTAGGCAGAGTAAATGAAAATGTAGACTTGAGAGTATACTAACACTATTAACGGTCTTTGTGATTTTATATGCTTCATTTAGGGCAGATTCACACTATATGTCCCGGGTGCTCATTCGACCACTTGGCAGATAGATGTGGTAGTGTGAATGCTGTGTACCGGAGTGGATCACCCATCCATTCCTGGGACTGCATGGAAGTAGTCTTAAGTTGGGACCGATTGAAGTGTACTCTGATATGGATTGATGCAATGTGAAAGCATTGAATAGTGAATACAGTAAGTAGAATGAAGTGTACTCTGGTGCGGAAGAATCAAGGCCAATGTGAATCATGGCCAGCGGCGACCAGGCAATCGTATTTGAGAACAGTTTGAATCAAACTGACTCAGTGTGAATTTGCCCTTAAATGGGACAGTAATTCAGGGATAGGCAACCAAGCCCAGGAGAGGGAAGTACATGCAACACATACACAGGTCTCACTGGAATCGCAGTTGGACATTAATCTACTGGTGCTGCTGTGCTCTTGTACCACCTGGGAATCGTACCCCGGTCTCCTGCGTGGAAAGCCAACATCTTAACCACTAAAGCCAAGGGCCTATAGCTGTATTACTTCTGAGGCCAACAGGCTGTGGCTGTGAGCCACTCTGCTACACTCACCCCCATTTTGACCTCCTACGGGGCAACCCGATCCAGGTCACGGAACCATTGTAACACCTGGGAATCGTACCCGGGACATCCGCATGGAAAGCCAACATCTTACCACTAAGCGAAAGGCAATTGCCTTTTGAGGTCATCAGTCTGGGGCTGTGAGCCACTGCTACACTCAGGGTAAAGTAATGTAGCCTTGCATGGGCATACTATATCACTGCATTTTCTTTTCTGGTGATACTAGGCTAAAATAAATGCCCCCCACCACCAATCCATCCATATGCATCACAACAAGTCCGTGTAGGAAGTTCTATTTATCTGAGGCAGTCCAATCAGTCATTTGCAGCAACAATTAAATCCCTTTAATTGAAGACCCAGTGTACCAAGAATATCATTAGTAAAACCACATCATATCCTGGCTGGAGCTGCTCTTTAGACATTGAATAGAAAACGAACGTTGTGTTGATCAGCCCCACCAGAAAATCCTCATGGGTAGCCTACATTGACGACTACCTGATTGATTGATTAATCAATTAGATTGATTGATTAATCAATTAGGTAGTAAGTAGGTAGGTAATCAGGTCAATTGATTGAAAAGGTTTTTTAACAGTTTGAAGAATAAGAACAGGAATGTGCAGTTCAATAGTATAATAGGTCTGCTAAGAGGATTACAAAATAATAAATAAAGAAAGCGCTAAGGCTTGTTTCCATATTAGGGTCCTTCATTTTCAATTCATCACTTGGTTTCTCGCCCCCCTAGTGGCCAAACATAAAACTTTTGGGAACTCAGATTAATCACTTGGTATAATTACCCTGTGCTGTTCATCTGTAGGCTAACAAATATAGACTAGGTCTAAGAAGATAAGCTTGACCGTTTTAGTAGAAACTGAGTCCTTGTTAAATAAAACGTGTAGCCAAAATGTAGAATTTGATAGTGAAATTTAGCAGAAGAACGTTAATGTTATACATCGTCACATACTGTACATGGCACGCGCTCTCACATAGATATCCACGGGGGGGGGATACTTTAGTAGGACATAAAGTCGTTTATTTATTTTGTTTTCTGTGGCCACTGGCCATAAGATTTTTGGGGGGCAGTTCACAGTTGAACTTTTAAGTTTTAACCCATAACATTACATTTGTGACTTTTCTGACACAAAAATGCGTGCAGCCTACATCGTGGCAGATGTTGGACATATCCATCGTTGCAAAGAGTACAAACACTGACGTGAGACTGGTGACGCAGCGGCTACCCCATTCATTTAGGACTGAGACAGACATTCATGCTGCTCTCACTACTGCATCTATCCGTCCCGAAATAAGCACTCCAGTCGCTCCGGCTCGCAGTTTTTTTGTTGCAGTTGTGAGCATGCAAAACAACGGCCGTGATCGTTACAGGGATTCAAGGAAAACATGGAAAAACTGCCTACATTTTTACCAATGCACTTTATATTTATTCATCTTTAGTCTGGAACTTAAGAGGACCGTTTCAGGTAGGAAAATGTTGAAAGTACTGTATTTTTCATTCATGCAAACTCGAAAAGTAGTGCAGTCTAAATCTGGCTGGAACGTCATACCAACTTTCAGTCATATTTTGCATATGTTGCTAAATAACACCGTAAACTGTTAAACTGTACATTTCAGATTTCAGATTTGGTATGCCACGAACGAAAGTCCGAATTCTGAGTGGAACCAGATGTGGAGAGGGGAGGGGGGATGGGTCTGTGTGGGCTTATGTTTTTACTAATGTGTTTTTGTGTATTTATTGTATTCTCCACAACGCATTATATTTGTAAGCCAGCTGATTAGTCAACTCGTTTAGATTTCTTTCTTTGTACTATTTTTAGTGCCGGATGTTAGCCTACTTTGCATTGTTATACGGCCATCATGGACTGACGCTGCATTTGGCACCCTGCGGGCTGGTGTGACCTTAACATCCTGTGCAATTAACTCAGTCAGTCCATGTTGATGCAAGTAGCGAATGGGATCACATCACAACGAGAAACTATGCTTGTGTCACCGGCGCTAGGTGTGAATATTCTGCAATGCATCGGGTTTAAGAACGAGACATTTCATCGTTTTCTTCTTTTGTGAAGCCTCAGTCAGCGCCTGAATCCATGGGTCAGGACTAGAGTCGGACTCAAGGGGACGAATTAGCCTATATCATAAGCACCACCAAAAAAAGCTACACTTCTACCTTTGGTTGGAAGACTAAACAAACAAAAACTATAACTTGTATGCCACTGAAGTTGTGTTTGAATTCGGTCACCTATTGACAAACTACTGTATGTATGTATGCATGTATGGTTACAAAGGAGAGCAGTTGAGAAAGTTTGTCTGTGCCAAGTGGGGTTCAATTGTGTGTGTGTGTGTGTGTGTGTGGGGGGGGGGGGGTGTATATACATTTTATACACACAGGCACCTCTTTTGTTTACCCATAGAATGATGACATTTGTTGAAATGAATATGTTAAAAGCAATCCACTTAATTTGGAGCTTTATTCTGAGTAGGGCAATAGAATCTTTGTGTTATCATGCGCCTGTGTGTGTGTGTGTGTGTGTGTGTGTGTGTGTATGCACAGACTAGAGTTTATTGTCTGATATCTGAACAGAGGAACCGATCAAAAACAAATGTTACTCTTGTCTTGTGTACCTGTACACATGAAGACGTAACAATAAAGACCACCTTGAATCTGCTTTTCATAATCACACTAAAATGCTTGGCCTGCTTGAAATCTTAAATTAAGTGGATGTTCCTTAAGTGGAAAACTAATTTCAATACATTTCATCATTCTATGAGTAAATAAAAAGTTGTGGTCTGCAATTACTTATGAATACAATTATACCATGCATGAATAACATTGCAATAATTTACAATACAGTATGCAATTCTGTCTGTCACTCTTCTTTCACACATGCACCATCTGTAACTATAGGCTTATGAACGTATCTAGACATCTAGACATTACCCGTAGGGCTTGTCTGTCTGTCTGTCTGTCTGTCTGTCTGCCTTTCTCTCACCCCCTTAACTCTCTGGCTTCTAGTGAGATAAGCGGTTAGCGTTAGACTGTGGTTTGGCAGTGAGCAGTGATCAGTCACATCATCTAAGTTTTGTTGCTGATGGCAGCAACAAAATTATTTTTCTCATAGGAACTCGAACTTATTTGCTACAACTCAGATAATTTATAAAGTTAAACCCACTTAATCTCAGAGGTTAATACCACCATAGAACAGAAATGAAACAAACACAGGCTGGAATTTCCTGTCTGTTTGTTAGTTGCTCTTATAACATTTT
The DNA here is from genome assembly GCF_964188405.1 of Protomyctophum parallelum. Taxonomy (NCBI): domain Eukaryota; kingdom Metazoa; phylum Chordata; class Actinopteri; order Myctophiformes; family Myctophidae; genus Protomyctophum; species Protomyctophum parallelum. The sequence goes on along the minus strand of NC_139708.1, from coordinate 16,802,130 downwards.
CCAGTTAATGGAATGTTGTTGTTTTTATCTCCAGCATATGTCAAAATAAAAAAGGATTCCCAGATTGTTGTAGTGTGAGAGAACAATTTCTAATTTCTAAAAGCCCCACTAGCAACCCCTAGAGGCTTTGCTGCTCTTTACACCCAATTGGAAATTTGGCAGAAGGGTGGTAGGCTAGACTTGAGCATCTATGAAGGCATACTGTCATATCTTTTTGATCCTGCACTGTAAAACCCCAAAGTACTCAGATATGAGAGAGGTTGATGGGCAAGAACATTTATTTCCCCTAAAGAATCTTCCAGATCTCACTTCGGTCAGTTAGCTGAGACTTCTCTGTGTCATCACATCAGTGAGGGTTCCATATCAAGTGTGGGCTAATTCAATCAAAATGAAAATACTCACATCAACTTGGACCCAGCTGCAGTTACAATTTAGGCATTTAGCCTAACGAGAACAAAAACATGGCAATACATAATATACATCATGAATCACATAACAGTGGAATATCTATATAATGAAACTATGCATATATTATATAGTGCTATATCTACCTAATGTGAGCCTTTGCATACGACTGTAAGGTCGTTGGGGCAAGTGCATTTTATAGTTTTGGAGCCAGAAGGGAGAAGAGTTTGTGACGTTTGGAGCATTGTCCCAGTGTTTTTAGTGAAGGTACTTCCAGTTCCAGCTTCCCTGTGTTGGCTGATCTGAGTGCGCACTGCGCAGGAGGGTTCAGATTGTTAAGTCAGAGGGTTCAGATAGTCATGTCAGAGGGTTCAGTTAGTCAAGTCCCATGGTCTTGCTGTTTACCAGTCATCCAAACCCTGTTCTTCACCCATCCCCTCTGTACACACCCAACACCCACTCCTCCCAACAGGGAAACCTGGCCCAGAAGCTGACCTGATTATGAGGTGGAAGTTCTGGGAAGATCAGCCTCTCTTGGCTCATTTGCTGGTTGTTCTTGGCTGGAGTTTAAGCTTCTCTTTTCAGCAGGAACAATTTACAATTTACAATTTAGGCATTTAGCAGACGCTCTTAATCCAGAGCGACTTACATTAAGCAAGAACAAAAAGCATGGAAATACATCACAAAAAAGCATTTATCATGAAACATGCGTAAGCTAAGAAAGTAACAGTGGAATATCTATATTATGAGACTATACATATAAACTATATATATATACTACTATGCTATACATATGTACTATGGCGTGCTATGACTATATACAATGCAATTATAGTGCTGTCTACATAACATGCTATAAGTCTGTATCAAATGCTATCTAAGTCTACAGAAATGCTATCTAAGGGGGTAGGGTAGGTGCTATGGGCCATGATGGAGTCTGAAAAGGTGGGTTTTCAGACTACGGCGGAAGATTGGGAGTGATGCTGCAGTTCTGACTGCAATGGGAAGTGCATTCCACAGTTTTGGAGCCAGAAGGGAGAAGAGTTTGGGACGTGTGGAGCGTTGTCCCGGCGTTTTTAGTGAGGGTACTTCCAGCTTCCCTGCGTTGGCTGATCTGAGTGCGTGGGAGGGTTTGTAGGGTTCAATCATACTTGCAAGATATGGGGGAGCCATACCTTTGGTTGCTTTGAATGCCAGCATCAGAGTTTTGTATTCTGTGCGGGCAGCGACCGCACAGAATACAAAACTCTGATGGAAACCGCCTTTAGTCTGAAAAGGGGTGACAGGGCATAGAACAGAGTGTAAGGCTGGATGAGATCACAGCAGGGGAGATGTTGTGTCTTACATTGCACAGGCCTAATGGTTTAAGGGTAATCTGGAATCCTCCACTCAATCAGATTCTTCTAGAGTTGGTCCATATCAAACACCAAGCCGACAATAATAGGATACATTTAGAAATAATTATGATGCTGTACTGTTGATATTTGCTTTTCTTTGTCTCTTGAAGTTGAGTTTATATTGAATATTGGTTCAAAGACAGTTCCAGTGCCAGCTCTAAAATTCACAAAATATTATTGCGACTGGAGGTCGCAGTGAAGTTGAGTGAACTATGAAACCTTGTGTTTTTGACACCTAACCCACAATTCAAACATACGTGCTACATCACGAAGAAGTGTTGCTGTTCTGTTTTTGTTTATTGCTTTGAAATGTCATCGTGACATCACGTGACATCAGCCCCCAGGTCATCCCAGGCAAGCACCCTCATCATTGGGGACCGCATGTAATTCCGATGGAGCATTAGTCCAACATGCGTCCGCATGTCAGACTCCGTGCTTGCGGTTATGGTTAGGTTAGGGAATGAGGTGGGTTGTCGTTTGTCGGACCAATGACTAGTTTGAACAACATACTGCACCCCTTAGATCTCCATATATGGAGCTGACCTGTTCTGACATTCCATATCTTGATCTGACCTCATCACACCCTGTACACCTGTACACACAAGAAACGCTCCATATATGGCCAGTGTACACGACTAAATAATCGCCCTTTTGAAAAACCACACTGTGGTTTTGCTGCCTTTGCAATTTGGCTCAGCACGGAAGTTGGAGGTTGTTGGTTGTCTTTTCTTGCACCCACAAGTTGTTAGTTTCTTTTCCTCCTCTTCAGCGGGTCCTCTCGTCTGATCTGAGGTCGTTGGTGAGTCGGTAGGGGAAATCTTGTTGTCTCCACAAGATCCCGCTTCCCAAGTCAGAGAGTGTGTCCATCCACGGGCCAAATCAGCCCCAGCTACTTTTAGTCAAATTGTTCCAATGCAGTTTGATTCTGAAGTGGTGGTTAATATTCTGTGGCCATAGAAACACAATCCCGGAAACCGGTGTGCAAAGCAGTGTGAAAAAGTCAAAGTTCAGAGCTTGTATGGTCCATTTGACACGAAATATGAAGTCAGTTTGGAGGGTCAGCTGGATGACGGCTCTCAGAGACTCAGAGAAAAACAAAAAATACAAAAAACAGAAGAGGCTATTGGAGAACCTGATTTGTATAGGGACACATGATCTGATGCAGGACAATGTCACTATGACAGAAAGAGACAAGATGGGTCTGTTCCAAACCACACACTTGTGATATATATTTCTCTTCTAAATCATGAACACAGCCTTTGAAATGGATTGGCAGCCTAGGTGCTCGGACATCTATGCCAGCCGTCTGGGCCATTTAACAATTATTTTAAGAAAACATACACACTCACGCACGCACGCACGCACATACACACGCACACGCACACGCACGCGCACGCACACAGTGTAGTGTATCCCTGGCAGGCAAAAAGTTGTTCTTCCAACTTGAACCTTTCTGGCATCACAATTAGTGGACAGTAAACAGGCCTAACAACAGGGTGCTACAGTGAGATGGGTGGCTATGTAGCGCAGCAGGGCGGTGATTATATTTGATTACACTGTACAAACCACTGGCAACGGGGGCTCTCAAGAGTGATTTATACTCGGTTGTTGTGTACCGAAAATAACTCTATAAGCTCACGGACGTGTCCTGCTGCAACACGTTGTGAGCTTGTATATCTGCAATTTATGCTGTGCAGCACCAGTGTGCAACTAAATATAAATCAGGCATACTGTTTTGCTGAACCGCACAACCATTGTGTTTTGTATTGTAACTACATCTACAGAGTAGTGGCGCTCAAGCTTGACACTGGTTCTCCAGAAGCCAACCACAGATGTTGAGTGAAAGAAGAGGGCTACAACCGCTACATTGATTATTGTCTGTTCAAGATTACAGGGAGCTTGTAGTGCTTTAAGAGGACACTCCATTTTCTCACCATCTATAAAAGGATGTAGCTTATTGACTGCATTAACCCTGGCGTCCCTGTTTTGGGCATGTGCCGAAAAAAATCAAAATGTTTCATTCAACAAAAAAAGTTTTTTCCTTTTTTTTGGCCAGGCTTGGGAACTGAATTCAGAGCTCTCAGGCTGCTTCAGAGCCTAACCACCCCCAAATTATTATTATTATTATTATTATTATATTTTCCAAAATAGTGAAAACGGCAGATCTACAAGGTGAAAACATGTCGCTTTGTGACCCGGTTGTGTATAGGGTTATACAACGTGGGAGATTAGTTCCACTGTATGAGTGTACTAAGGCAGTGATTCTCAACGTGGGGTAAAAGGACCCCCAGGGCAGGGTTCTTGAGGGGGTTCCAGCCCAGGGTATCCCCAGCTAGGTATAGCATAAAAGTAATTATAGCCACTTTAACCCTACATTGGCTATTCAGAAATATCTGACCTGCAAGCTCATAATGTGTCACTTTGTGACACATTGCATGCTTGTAGATCTGCTATCTTCAAACAATCTTGAAAATGTTTGAACATTTTGGAATAGGCCTACCTTTGATACATCTTAACACAAATAGTGTATGGAGGTCACAAACTGGCACAAACCTAGCCTGACTTTGGCCATACTACTGATAACGTGTATTCACTCACGCTTCCTCCCAAAGGCGTGAGTGAATTCACGTTATGTTTCTGGTCAAAGCCAGGCTAGCACAAACCCTTTTCAGATGGGGGTCTGTGGGCCAAATAAATATTAATGTGGGAGTCCTTGGCATGAAAGAGTTTGAGAACCACTGTACTAAAGTATCCCCATACTCAGAGGTCCTGTTTTCAACTAAATACACAGTGATATTTCCCACCTTCCCCACTTCCTGGCCCCTTGCAGGAGCCCGTGGAGTTGGAATGCGGAGGGTCTCACTTTCTCTCTTCTAAATCCCAGATCTGTTTGTTTTGGGGCTTTTCGTTTTTGCACTTCTAACGGCACCACAATTCAGAGCCACAGCTGCTCCCTCCATATACTTGTCTTTCTTCATTGCGCTCTCTCTCACTCACTCACGCACGCACTCACTCACGCACGCACGCACGCACGCACGCACGCACGCACGCACGCACGCACGCACGCACTCTCTCCCAGTCCCTCTCCCTCCCTCCTTCTCTCTTTCTATTTCTATTTGCTGCAGATTTTCTCTTACAGAGGGCATATAAACATGCGTTACCACATTTACACTCCAAAGCTGTTTTTACTACAGTGCCAGAATTGTTCCAGCAAAAACATTAGCCACGGCCCACAAAGACCGTTAGAACACTCTCTGACTCGACGCTCTCTCTTTCTCTTTGTCAATGTCATCATCACGCTATCCCAGTACTTTGATTTCTAACGTTTTCACTACAGGGACATTTTTATTTGCCAGTACACTGTGGAAAGATTACTAGGAAGCTTGCCGTAAAATTCCGATCATCAACAAAACTTCCGCCAGACAATATCGGTGCCCGTTTTGAGATTAATTCAAACATTTCCACTATAGTTCCTGCATTTTGGCTGGGATGTGAAAACGGGGTAGAAGACTGCTTGGTTTTTAACTGCATTGTCCAGTGTCTTAAAGCAGGTTAAACATAGAAGAAAAAAGAAACAAAAAAGAAAACGGGTGATGAGAGAAAACCACACAGTTTTTGGGAAGTGTTGGTTTTTGTTCCCGACATTCCACTCACTCTTGCTTAAGTTCAGCCATTTGTGTGTGTGTGTGTGTGTGTGTGTGTGTGTGTGTGTGTGTGTGTGTGTGTGTGTGTGTGTGTGTGTGTGTGTGTGTGTGTGTGTGTGTGTGTGTGTGTGTGTGTGTGTGTGTGTGTGTGTGTGTGTGTGTGTGTGTGTGTGTGTGTGTGTGTGTGTGTGTGTGTCCGCGCACACGCTCCGTCTTTGCTCAGTCATCATTTTGTTAGTGTTTGTTTTGGATAATAAAAGTCTGGTTGAAGTGCACTGTGTATGTGGCATGGCTCTATGACTGAAACCATGCAGGCCACTATTGTTCAAACTACTGCATTTTGATTTAGTAATGCCTGCCAATGAGGCCTCAGCTGCCTCCAGCTGCAGAATGAAAAAGGGTAATCAGGGGCTGTTAAAATATTTAGCAAAGCCTTTTCTCACCAGCAGAGACTCACTAAAAAGTTCTCATGAATTAAGTTCCTTTACACTTTACAATATTGGTCCCTTAAACCTCCAACCGCTGCCTATCCACAGGCAAACCCTGTTCAGATTTAGACTACGAGGAGAGGCCATTCCAGGTCAAATGTCTGGAATAGTGCAAATACCGTAGACGTGGTGCATTGCGAAATATTCTATTGTGATTTCTAAACTTGGATTAATTACCGCATAAACAAACATGTGTAACCACTTTTCACATCTCATTTTCACATCTCACTACATAATACATCCCTCCCTCCCATTTACACTTTTGGATGGGCAGATGGAGTTTATTCGTCAACAGTTGGTTAAAATGCTGCAATGTTTATAATGTAAATTGACACTCTTATAAATTATGTCAGAGAAACAAAATATGTTGTGCATGGTGTGTTATCACAGGATACTGAGAAGCCAGCTCTAACCCAGGGCTAAATCTATTAAATTGATTGTTCTCCTGGCATTTTCCCTCCTCACACCAGAAGCTAATGTGGAACACTTTGAACAGTATTATTGACTGATGCCATTGTACATCTCTCCCTGCGCAGGGCCGCTGGACTCGGATGTATTTTCTTTCTTTCATGAGGGGGCCGGGGGCTGCCTGGGGGTGCGGGATCACTCCGTGGACGTGGTGGCCTCTTGCAGTGATGATGGCCAGCTCTGGAAATGGGTGAGTCGGGGTCGCCTCTTCAACCTGGGCTCCTCGCTGTGCCTGGGCCTGACCACAGAGAGCGAGGGCTCCCCGGGGCAGGGGAAGTCTCCGCTGGGCATGTATACCTGTGACCACCAGCCCCCCGGAGTGCGCTGGACCTGGTACTGCGGCCAGGTGCTTGAGAACCTGAACAACTACATGCCCGTTCCTTTACCAGCAGCAAACGCCTCTGCGGGCTCTCCCGCTGTCACAGAGCACAAGTGGCGGCTCAATAGGGAAGACCAGGACCTCTGCAGTGAAGCATACCGTGGTGCGTATGTTATTGTATGCTACTGACCATATTTGCATGCCCCCCCCCTCTGTTTCCCACCCCCTTAAACATAAGAGCAAAATGGCCGCCATGTGAATATGGTCAATACAGTAAAGATTCAATTGTATTTTGTGGTGGTTGATAATGAAGAAACTGTGAATCCTTATTCATGCCTTTGAGAATACACCTCAGAGACCACACTGACAGAGTTCAGAGGGAAGAGCATTAATATCTCAATAACGAGGCAGGCAGTGTCAGCATAAGTGCTGTTTTATGGCTTTTATTAATCATTTAAGCATGTACAGTATGTTACTACTCAGAGTGAATAGCCAAAGAGTCTTGAAGAGAGAGTGTGTTTATTTTTGTTCATGTAAAGCGCTGTTGGGTTTTTGAAAGGCGTTATAAATTCCAGTTATTATATAATTATTATTTACAGAACCACATAGTTTATACAGGTTTATACCAATAGACCTGACATCCAGATGAGATGACAGGTCAGAAATTCTATCAGTGTTTGTAAACAACAATAGACTTTTCTCTTCTACGCATATGACATTGCCACTAGTTCTCCATCTGACAAAGCCGATGCGGCTTTGTCAGAAGATACTTCTGACATAAGGTAATGTCACCAAGGCAATGAAGAAACACTTGTTTCTTTTCATCAACTGATCCAGACTCTGTTGTACTTCCCTTATTCCGTCATCTATTTTCAGCTGTGCCCTGCTGTGGCTCTGGGTGAGGTCTCCTACGAGGCAGGTGGTGTTTTTGTTGCGCATGCCACAGCTGTACAGTATGTTTTCAGATGAATGCAGCAAATTGTCATCCCCAGGGCATTTTGAGGACAATTGGCTCTCCTGCCGTATCCATGCCTGTGTAAATGGTAAATGGTGCATTTATATAGCGCCTTTATCCAAGGCGCTTTACATAGATTGTGCATTACATTCACCCATTCACACACACATTCATACACCGATTGCGGGCGGAAGCCATGCAAGGTACCAACCAGCACATCGGGAGCAATTTGGGGTTCAGTGTCTTGCCCAAGGACACTTCGACATGTAGACAGGAGGAGCCGGGATTCGAACCGCCGACCCATGGATCATTGGACGACCTGCTCTACCTCCTGAGCCACAGTCGCCCAAGTGTATTTGTTTTATACTACTTACTAGGCCTGTGTGTGTGTGTGTGTATATATATATATATATATATATATATATAGTTAACACAGTGGTTCTCCTCTTGTCCAATGTCAGCATCACTACTCCTACTCACGCAGCATGAGTCTTTAGTTCACAGGCTCCCCCTGACTACAATTAAAACCAGATCTGCTTTTAAGTTAAGACCAGATAATCTCCCTCTGCTTTCTTCTTTATCCTCTCTCCTAAGTTTAGTGCTTTTGCTTCTTCTTTTTTTGTGGCAGGGGAATGGGTATGATGACATTTTTAACTTTTAAGTGCCAATCCTCGCAACTTTCTTTGTGAAGTAAACACAGTTGGAGCAGTATGCCTCAGACATTTGTCAGCCCAGAGGCTGTGGAGCAGCTTAACTGCAGCAGCCATTCTGTGGTGGAGTTAGAGTGGGAAGTCAAAGAGGATATTTTATAACACTTTCCCCTGCATTTAACACATCTGCCCTACTTTCCATAGGGCCTTAGTGGAGGTACTGTGTGTGTGTGTTTTGGTAACATTACAAACCCTCTTCCAGTCTCTCTCGGTCTCTGCCCCAGGCTGTGTTATGCCTCTCTTCACACCCTAGGGCCTACTATGGTACCAGTGGAATGCAGAGGGTGCGGTGGCAACCTCTGGGCATTTTGTCAAATTATAGCAATCCAATATAGTTCATTAGTTCATTTCGCTTTTCACTTTTGCCTGTTCCCAATTTTCATGCCTTGGATTTTGTTTTCATACGTTTATATCTGCCACGTCTGTGGTTTCATAGCTAGGATGGAATTAGCTTTCTTGCGAAATGTTTTAGCTATTTTTTGCGGACCTTTTTGCATTATGACTTTAGTTTTACTTGTTTCTTACGCCTTATTTTATGAAAATATCCCCTGCTGACAAAAGCCCACACATTGATTTGCTTTCTATTTTAACCGTAACATCATCCTCTGTTTTTCACTGTGTTTGATTATACAAGCAATTGAGTCAACAGAAGTCAACAGGAGGTTTTTCAGTTCAGCAAAGTTCAGTCTGATAACTCAGTGGTTCTCAACCTTTTCTGTATCAGGTCCCACTTGAAAATCTCGAAAGTGTTCAAGCCCGGCCCATCTAAACACTAAGTGGTCAGATGGGTGGGCACATGCATTTTCATAGCATGTTTGGAGATGTTTACCGTTTACATAATTTTTTGATGTTATATTATCATCATAAAATCTTAATGTTTTGTAAATTATTTGGGGCCCCACTGCTGGCATCCTCACAGCAGGTTGTGAACCGCTGTGTTATAACTGGAAGCTAGTAGGCGTCTTTGCTGCTGCATGATGGTAATTCAAGTTTGTTATGTGCCACCTCCCCCAGACATCTACACAATCCAGGGGAACTCTCACGGCCGACCCTGCTACTTTCCCTTCTTATATGATAACCAGTGGTTCCACAGCTGCACTAGTATCGGTCGAGAGGACGGCCATCTCTGGTGTGCCACCACCTACAACTATGGCAAGGACGAGCGCTGGGGCTTCTGTCCTGTTAAGAGTGAGTCATCGCATAGAAAATAATCGAGAAGCACATTCTTTTTAAACGAATCAATAACCCACTATAACCCTATAGTGAAAATGTTTGTGAATGTTTTTGATTTCCTTTACATTTATTTTCACCTATAATGACCAAAATAGGGATTGATTATTTTATTAAATGAATGTTTATGTTTCATTGAGACACTTCATTTTAGGATTAACCATTTATGAGTTAGCTTGAAGCGATTGAGAAACAGACAGACTGATTTGTGGGAGTATATCAGAATTAACTATTAGCTAATTAATTGGGGGGGGGGGGGATAATTAGAAGTAGCTTCCTGATTTCTGTGGCTCCATGAACTATCGCTGCACTGGATCTTTGTAATCGATTCAATAGATTAGTTTGATCGCTTAGTCTGTCCACTTGCCGGCGGCACAGTGCCATCTCTCGCTTGAGACTTGTTCAAAGAGTCATACTGTATATACAGTACGCTACTGGTCCTCTTCTCACTCACTGTCGTTATGATCATTGCTGACCTCTGACCTCCAGCCAATGACTGCGAGACGTTCTGGGACACTGACCCGCTGACAGACAGCTGTTACCAGTTCAACTTCCAGGCGACGCTGTCGTGGAGCGAGGCTCGCCTCAGCTGCCAGCAGCAGGGCTCTGACCTGTTGAGCATTACCAAGCTTCATGAGCAGACATACATCAATGGTATGGGTATACACACACACACACACACACACACACACACACACACACACACACACGTATGCAAGGCGTTGCCTATAGAAACCGGGCCAGTGTTAACAGTTGATGTTCGGCGAAACAGTTAAATTTTTTATATAAAGCTTTATGTATATATCTCGTACTTGGCATACAACCGGTGTAGAGGGAAAGTACGAGATATCTCGTACTTGGCATATAAAGAATTAAGTACACATTGATACCAATACTTTTGTACTTTTACTCAAGTATTTTTACATTGCAGTATTGATACTTTTACTTAAATAAAAAAAGTGAGCACCTTTTCACCACGCACGCACGACACACACGCACATCTTCTTTTACATGAGGCCGCATGGAAATGAACCAGCTGTGAACTGTGTGCATTCTACAGTACTAATATATCTGATGGATATACTGTCTGTGTATGTGATGTAGCTGACCTCTTCCGGACCACACATAGTCAGTATAGGAAAATGATGGGAAACCCTAACCCTATAAAACTCTACTTACTAATACTTTGCCGTACGATAGTGTCCTGCACCAAAATAGCTGATCTACAAGCTCTACAGCGTGCCGTGATGAACTTATAGATTGAGCTTGTATCTTTGGCGTGGGACACTAACCAGACGGTGTGCTTTTTTTTTTCTTTTATAAATTAGGCATAACTTTCTCACTCCGCCCCCCTCAACATTCATATAAATGTCATATAAATGACATTGTACATTATGTTTCTACTCGCATTATCACCCAAAACCAAAATGCAAGGTGAGACTTTCCACCTTTATTCCATCTTCAGGATCTTTCGCTCTTGTGATAATGTGATGATAATTTGGAGGATGTGACGTGTTTTAGGTCTACTGACTGGTTACAGTGCTGCTCTGTGGATTGGTTTGAATGACCTGGACATCAATGGTGGCTGGCAGTGGGCTGACTCCTCACCACTCAAGTACCTCAACTGGGAGACTGGTAAGACTACTATCCGGCCTACACAACCTGTTCTATGTTCAATAAACATTATGAAATTCAATCCCCTTGCATAATATGATGTTTTTAGAACTCCTGGAATGTTGACTGAGCACGTTTAATTTCATTTTTCCCCTTTTTTTTAACTTTAGATACTGTAACCCACTAAAACATATAATTTGGGGTCCTTGACCATCACAAAGTTTGAGAACCACTGATTATAGCAACATACGTATTTCAGAAAACGGTTAGGATTTAGAAGACATTTTTAGAATCGCCCTCGGGTTAAAATTCATTCAGTTCCACCCTCTGACACTTTCTCGCAGCCTTCAACTGCTGACTGAGAAAATCTGAAAAATCATATAGTACAGTAGCTCCTTGGCAGTGAGAGAATGCTTTGAACAATCTTGTCTGACTGTTGACTCCATCCCAGACCAGCCGAACCATGCAGAAGAGGAGAACTGTGCTGTGATCAGAACTGAGTCGTCAGGCCGCTGGCAGAACCGTGACTGCGATGTAGCATTGCCTTATGTGTGTAAGAAGAGGCCCAATGCCACCCTGGACCCATTCACCACAGGTCAGTCTATTTTAACATATATAACTATTAACCCACAGGTTTTCAAATTGGGGCCCAGGGTCAAAGGGAAAGGAAGGGAGAAAAATAAACAATAATAAAATGTGTATACCGGTATATATACACGTGTATATAGAAAATATTATTTGAATTCAAATTAATTTCATCTGACTATTGCACAGTATAGGCCTATAGGCCTATATTTTGAGCACTATGGATATCATGTCCATAGCACTCGCACGTAGCGCTTATTGTTGCCCGCATCATTCTGCATTATTAGCACAAATAGCTTAGCTGAAACAATGTAAACATGGACTTCTCATGGTTGTGCTAACGATTCAACACTGAGTCGTAAATTACGACACAGACACAATCAGGAGGGTCAAATAACCGGCGCTCCTCTCCAAATATTGAACTATTGTCTGCTTGAAGCTCCTGAAATGCTAGAAATGCATGGCAGACAGGCACTGTCAGATAAAGAAAAAAGCCCCTGACCCTAACCTGTCATTTTGTAGATCAGCTACAAAGGTTTGGATACCCCTGTACCTCACAATGAATGTTAATAACATTTGCAGTTACATGACCTTTCCATTTCTGCTATTTGATAAGGGAGACTTTCAAAAAGTATTAAAACATTATTATTATGTTATTATCAGTAATATCTGAAATGAAGACATTGTAAATTTGTACATGCATTTTCCATATTACATACAGGTCATTTGGTTTATCTTTGTGCTTCACAGACTCATGGGCAGACAATGACAAGTATGAATGTGACGTGGGATGGCAGGCCTTCCAGGCAGGTTGCTACAAGCTGACCTCGGACAAGATAGATTGGGACACAGCTCAGAAGACCTGCCAAAAGATGGAGGCCAACTTGGCCAGCATCCACACCTTGCCTGAGCTAGAGTTCATCATACGGAACCTGAAGAAAGGTGATTTGTTGGTACATTTTCTTTTCAACTCTTAATTTTGTCTTGTCCTGTGATAATGTCCTTCTTGCATGTGGTTTCTTTCTGTAATGATATTGGTTCTAAGTTCTCTCTCTTTCTCTCTCTCTCGCTTGTATTCAGAGCACTGCGACAACCTTCTCGAATTGTTATCTCAACTCTTATCCATTGATGTCTTCTTTCAGACATCGAGGAGCTGTGGATAGGGCTCCATGACACTGATATGCAAATGGACTTCCAGTGGACCGACCACACGCCCGTCATCTTCACATTATGGCACCCCTTTGAGCCCAATAACTTCCGCAACACCCAGGAGGACTGCGTCACCATCTGGGGACCTGTGAGTGACCTCTGAACCCTCCTTGACGGTGACCCTCCTCGATCTCACAGCAACAGACCCTCACAGCGACGTCTGCTCTGTTTGTTTGGATTAAACAGCTGTGTTCTCTCTCTCTGTTTGTCTGTGTGCTGCTGGCATGCACAGGACGGCCGTTGGAACGACAGCCCTTGTAATCTGACACTTCCCTCCATCTGTAAGAAACCAGGAACAAAAAGTGATGGGAAACCACAGCACCAAGACTGCAAAAAGGTATTGTTATATTTCTGTCTTTCTATTTGCCTGTTAAAAATGTTTCCCCTTTAACCACTTAAACCCTATATCCTTTGTTGGCCAGGGTCCCCAACGCATCTGTAATTGCTCCCCTCCTTTATCCCTCTGCATCAAATCTCTTCACTGATCTACAAGCTCATAGCGTGTCACAACGTGACTTGTTGCTAGCTTGTAGACGTTTTATTGTCATCGAATGTTTGCCTAACATGATATGCCTAGAATAGTGGTTCATGTGGTTAATTAATTTATGATTATGATCTAAAAAGGATAATAGTAGTAATTCTAGGGGGTAAATGCAGAGTACCATCAACACACATGTGTAAAAGTAAAGAAGATATTAAAATGAGAATGAAAAATGACCTGGCACAGAAGCAGCACTACAGTGTACAGTGGCACAAGGGGGATAACTGTTATTGTAAAACTCTGAGCTGTTCTTTCACCCCTGTCCCCTGAGACGCTCTGGGTCTCCTATCTTCCACCCGTCCACCCCCAGTCTGAAACGCTTCTATAAATCACCCCCTCAGGGCCAGGAAGGTCAGCAGACGCCACAGCCCCAGACAACCCTAACCCCCACCAATACACACTCCCTCCACCCCCTTAACTCCCTGTACACTTTAACAGCCTGAGGAAATGCAGCACGCATTGCATTTACTTTGATCTGTTTAAATGTTTAAACTGTGTCTAATCACACGACACACACACTTACATTTACTTGGGCACTGTCCTTTTATGCTCTCCGGTTTTACCCACATGCTTAATCCAATCGCATCTGGTGGATCCATCTCCTTGTGTGATTTCACAGTAATTAACTCTCCATTATTGACGTTCAGCCTTATACTGCTTTTGAACGAACACTGGTGTTCACTATTCACAGTGCCAGCCAAGTGTTTGTTCCAAATATATCATAGGCGGAATGTTTATCTTTAATTTATGCCTCCCACGAGGGGTTATCAGTGGTCAGAAAATAGGTTTTCTCTAATGCAAGCAACAAGCGTCTTTGCTCTTTTTGCACATGTGTGCATGCAATTCATGACCATGGATTTGTGTGTGGGTCATAGGTCGGTGTAAGTCCTATATGTTGGCTATGCTTTGATTTATATCTGACTGTGTTTCTCAGCTGTTATTCTCAACAATAGGCTCTATATGTTTCAGGACATTTGTTTAGTGTCATGTAACTATACCTCTCTCCCTGGGGAGTATGGGCATCCCGGGTGGTCATGTGATAGGGGTCAGTTGGCATTGCACAGTATGGCATTGTGTGGCCATGTGGTGTAGTGGTTTCACCTCGAGCGGTTGTTGAGTCTCCCTTCGAAACACTTGACGCAACATGTGTGAAATGCCTTTGATGTAAGAGAATGGATTATTAGAGTCACTGCACTGTCCCCAACACGCTGTATGCGGCTTTTACAGCATTGTCACTGTGACTGAGGCAGTAGGAGACAGGAAGAAAAGGGAGTGCTAAGGGGGGTCATATGAATTTCAACAAAGCAGCAGCTGGAAGTCTTTGAGGCTTCTATCAGGCAGCCAGCCAGTTGACTCAGTAGCCAAAAAAGTGTGCAAAAAAGCTTGAGGTTGGGGCCGATTCACCCAATCGGACACCCATGTGTCTCTTGCACGCTCTCGCTCTCTCTCTCTCTCTCTCTCTGTCTCTCTCTCTCTCCCACGCAAACACATGCACACACACACAGTCATAGACACAATCTCACCTCTCATGGCATTGTGAGTGTTCGCTGCATTCCTCGTCCGTACATGTCCACCACTATGTGAACGGGTAGGAGAAATTGAGGGCAGGCAAGTTTAGGCGCACACAGGCAACTTGCCTGTCTCACACACTCTCTCTCTCTCTCTCTCTCTCTCTCTCTCTCTCTCAGCCTACTGAGTCACTGAGATTTTCTGTAGTTTTTTATCTTGACAAGAGTGTCTGACTCCTCTCCTCTCCTCTCTATCTCCCAACAGGGCTGGAAGTGGCACAGTCCAGCCTGCTACTGGGTAGGAGAGGACCAGGTCACATTTGATGAGGCCAAAAAGGCCTGTGAAGATAGCGGAGCTGCACTTGTTGCCATTACCAATAGGTAATGTGATACAGCCATTAACACATCCAAATGTCTCAATGATCACAATTGTATTACAGTCAAATTAATCCCTAAACAATCCTTTACATTTTGAAGGTTTGAGCAGGCCTTCGCCAACAGCCTAGTGTTTGGTCGCTCTGGAGACTCTTTCTGGATCGGCCTTCATAACCAGGGCAGTCCTGGGACTTTCCAATGGCTCGGTGGGGATGAGGTGTCGTACACCAACTGGAATCGAGACCAGCCAGGTTAGCATAGTTTCTTCTTCTTCTTCTTCAAGTAATACGTTTGAATGATGTTCTGTGACATAGTATGAAACACAAGGTAGTAGGTACAGAATGAGAGACCCACTCTAAAGATGAGCAGTTGCTGAACGCCTTAGTAAAAGACAAATCTATACCCTAGATTCGTCCCACTTATAATCTGTACCCAGAAATAGCAGGTGCTTATACAGATTTGCCCCAGTAACAGCCCTACTTAGCTGGATGTATGTGTTTCTGAGAAATCATCAGTTATCTCAATTTTTTACAGAGGTTAAAGTCAGCCAATGAAGCATGAGTTATTTTCTTTTTCTGTTTTTACAAAAATGGGCCAATATGTTAAGGAAGTTGTAAACATGTTTCTCCTTTTAACAAATATTGCAGCAGCACATTATAACAAGGCAGCAAAAGGCAGCAAATGCTTTGTGTAATATCAATCAGGGCCATCATGCAATTTCCAGATATATGAGCTCCATGATGTTAAAAACAGGCTTGGTCGAGGACTGAACGACAAGTCAAATTCCTCAGTCAAAATCCAGTAGGAGCATTGATGTCACCTCTTATGAACCCTATGCTCCCTGCTCAAACTATGGCAGAGGCTAGCGCATTATTCGGTATGTTTTTGTAGTGGACTTTCTCATTAATTGGGTTAACAATTCATTAATGGAAAACAAGTTTTAGCAAAAGGCCGATGCACACCTCAGAAGGCTAGTGACAGGTGCGTAGGGCAATAAAGCATACTTAAAAAGGTTATCTTTGAGCAACATTTTTGGCAAGTTTCTGACAGTGTGCGGGACCCTTCTTTGTTTTTCAAAGATAACCTTTTTAATTAATGGAAAACAAGTAATAGAAAAATTGCTATTTAACCATTCGACATTTTAATGGAAAATGATCAACTCGCCGGTGGACCTTTCCCTCAGACATTGGCTCAACTGTACTATTTCCACCAATGTCTGCGGTCCAGGCTCCTTTTGGCTAATGGGATGCCTCCCCCGTGTCTCTCTCTTTCAGTCCAAATTGAGGGTGGCTGTGTCTCCATGGCTACGGGCTTCGCGACAGGTTTGTGGGAGGTGAGGGACTGTGCGTCGTCGCGTGCCAAGTTCATCTGCCGTCAGACCCAGGATACGTCGCTGAGTCCTGAGCCTCCTGCCCCACAGCCCACCCCGAGCCTCACCGGCTCCTGCCCTGCTGCCTGGAAGAGCAGCAGTGACCTGCGACACTGTTACAAGGTACATTTCAGCACTGGAGTTAAGGCCAACTTGGCCCTGTTGGGCTTCAAAGTTTCTACACAATGTGCAACTTTAATAGCCTTAAAAGTCATCCATTTATAAAACTCGACAATTGTAGCACACTTTCCATTTGGATATGTATGCAGAAAACATAACAAAACTATATAGACAGTCAACATAAAAAGAAGCAGGGGCCCGCAACTCACTTTAAGATGCTCCAAACCTTTATTCAGCGACAGGCAGGCAGAAAAAATACGACGTTTCCACCTCACGATCTTTATCAATTATATGATTTTTTTTGTGATGGCTATTCAAAAGTAGCAGATATACAAGCTATACATCTGTATTTTAGTTTATTTAAAAAAAAAAAATTGGGGGGAAATTAAAAAACTTCAGTGCACTGTGCCTACACATGTTGCGACCGCAAGTCGCAACATGTGTAGGCACAATGCAAGGAATAAATGCATTCACCATGTATCCGAAGGAAGTCTGATCCAATCATTTTTTGATTTCTCCAGTTTAATCCTGAGTTTAAGTTTTGTTGTGTTCAAGATCTTTGTCCTACTGACGTCTTTGTCCTACTGTCCAGTTGGGATTGTGTTGAAGTCCAGCGCATTTTAGAGCTTCAATGCCGTGAGCCATGAAATGTTGTGGTTGTCTTTTTTCCATTGTTAATATTGTATCTGTGTTGTCCCAGCCTTGTACCTATTGTTTTACCCGTTTCTCTGACATATTGTAAACCACATTTTTCACATGTGATTAAGTAAATGCAATTGCTGGTTCTGGTTGTTATTTGTTGTTTAATCTCTAACACGCGTTTTGTAGTTCCATTTTTGACTAATTGTTTGGGTTTGAAGTATTCTGGTCCCTGGCGTGCTGGTGTGTTGATTTCTTTTAGCTTGCTGTGTACTAGATAATCTTTAAGGTTTTTGTTTTTTCTGTAGGCCGATATAATTTTATAATCTTTTAGAAGATCATCCGTTCGGTTCTCAAAATTCCTTTTTATTCTGTTGTTGGCTAGTGTGCTCTGTGTTGAATCACTGGTTATCAGGGCCAATTTAGGGCCTGGATCCCGCACTCTTATTTCTAAGAAGGTACTTTGAGCTTTCCGGAGGAATGTCCTATAGTGTATCCTCTTAGTCTGAGGGCCTTAAATAGTGTTTTACAAGCTATTTTGAAATCACTTCTTTGCGTGCAAATCATATGGAATCTTAGTAGTTGTGATTTGACTATCCCTGTGTAGGAGTGTGTCGGGTGGAATGACGTTTTGTGTAATAGGGCGTGGGTGTCTGTTTCTTTAAAGAATACTTTTAAGTCTAGTTTCCCATTTGTGTTAAAGTTTGGGCCCTTGAAGATTGTTACATCAAGAAAGTCAATCCTTTCAGTGTGTGTCACAAATTTCATCGTTATGGATCTATGATGGCTATTTAGAACATCAATAAATTCCTGGAAATCTTCTTTGCTATGTTCCCATATTCCAAATGTATCATCCAGAAACCTATAGTAATGGGTTGGTTTAAGTCTGCATTTTTCTAGTGCTGTCTGCTCCCATATGCTCATGTAAATGTTTGCATAAGATGGTGCAAATCGCTTTCCCATGGCCGTCCCTTTGATTTGTAAATAAAACTTGTTGTTAAAGGAAAAATCATTCTGGGTTAGATTTAATTTGGGGGGGGGGGATCTTTGTGTGAACTAACTGTGATTGTGTAGATCGGCCTCAGGTCTTAATAGGTTAAGCTATTATTTTATTGCTCATGCTATGTATTACTGTGTAGGTATTTCAACTGGAACAGATCAAGCTCAGCTGGCTGCAGGCTCATCTGTTCTGCCAAGGATACGGGGCCAATCTGCTCAGCATCAGTGGCCCCGAGGAGGAGCAGTTCGTCCTGAAGGTCCTCCATGAGACATTTGGGTGAGTAATATGCACCTGACTGGATATCGTTGCTGTCGGGCAGAAACCTCATAAATCCAAATTCTCCATTTTTCTCTTTTTCTTTAATGCCCCACAGTATTTCGAATCTTAAATAGTAATAAAAAAAGGAGCGGTTTTGGACATATGTGGCACTTTCCGCCCAACAACAACTACATACAATAATGTGGAGAGAGATGACCATAATGAAAATCATGATGTTGGTGAAGATGATGATGATGATGATGATGATGCCTGCAGATCGGAGGATCATGAGCAGCACTGGTTCTGGATCGGCCTGAACCGCAGGAACCCTGTGGACAACGGCAGCTGGAAATGGAGTGATGGGCTGGCTGTGAGTCTGATCTTACATTCACATGCATGCTTGAGTGAATTATAGAATCGTTGTTTGCCACTACATCATGGCTTGATACATCTTTCATCTAGTGTGCTTATAAAAGGATCCATGTGTTAAATACAGCTGTTTTTTGTTGAGTCTCTTCATTCATATTCCGTAGTACACATACCAGAACTTCGGGCGCTACAACTACAACATCCGCCAGTGTGCTGCAGCCGATCTGGGTACAATGACCTGGCTGGCCATGCATTGTGACTCTGAGTTGGACTGGATCTGCAAGATCCCCAGAGGTAAAATTACACTAAATAAATTACACCGGGGGCATACAACTGACCGCCCGGAGTGCAAATGGCTAAAAGGAAAGAACCGCTATAGCTGCAGGAACTGTATTCATTTTGGCTATAGATTTCAATAATACAAAGCTTGCTGTTTGAATTATTCATCATGTAACAAATACATGATACATATTTATGTTTTCAGGTAGCGTGGCCAAAGAGCCAGAAACCACTGAAGGTCAGTCTGCCAACCAAAGCTTTTGTTTTCAAACACACACAGCTCAACTCAACTTAACTTTTATAGCCGTCCACAGGGGCTTCACAGAGAGAAACAAACAACACGCCCTCAAGTCTTTTTTTGTCCTCTTGTAGTGTCCACTTCTCCAGAGTGGATTGGCTTTGAGGAGGCAGAGTACAAATTCTTTGACCACCGCTCCACGTGGGACCAAGCCCAGAGGATCTGCTCCTGGTTCGAAGCCTCACTGGCCTCTGTCCACTCGGTGGAAGAGGAGAACTTCCTTGCCAACACTTTGCGCAAGGTACTCAACAGTAGTTCAACTAACTAGTTCATAATCATTATACCTGCAAGCAATGCTGGGCAATAGAGTGATGTTTAGCTCCTTTGTCTGTAGGCTTTGCCGCTGATCCTACTGGTACAGTAGATATACTGATTCAGACTAATGTGCTTTGAATATTATGGTTTATTGCATATAAAATAAATATAATTAAGTACATTACTCACCCCATGGCCTGCATACAGTTTGCCAACTGTCTCCAAACACTGACATGTCTTAGTAGCTGTGGGCCAGAAGTAATGTCCATAGCTCTCTCTCCATGGCAGATGTCCAAGATCGAGGGTGACAACTGGTGGCTGGGACTTCATACCTATGCATACGATGGCCGCTTCAGCTGGTCGGACCACTCCGTACTCAACTATGTGTCCTGGGCCTTGGGGAGGCCTCACTCACTCAGCCGAGATCGCAAATGTGTCTTCACGTCCGCCGGCAAAGGTAGGAGGGGAGCCTGAAGCCAAAGCCTGCCTTTTTATTTGTCACCTTAGCAATTTGTCGTATGAAAGCCACCAAATACCACCACACCTGATACTACAATGTTTCACTCCGGTAATAGGGGGCTGGGCGGATCAGAAGTGCCACTCAGACCTGCCGTACATCTGTAAGAGAGTGAACGTCACGGGGACTATTCCGCCGACGCCGTCCTCACCCATGCCCCCATCAGGATGTCCTCCTGGCTGGTCCTCCTACCTGCATAAGGTAGGCCCTCCTGGTTTAACCAATCAAGACCTGAGGCCAATTCTAAACCAGTAGTTCTCAAAAATGTTCAAATGTACAAGTTTGCAGCTTTGAGCTTGTATGTATATTTGCTATTTTTGAATGGCCAACACAAAAATCAAAAATGACACAGTTGCTTTCTCGGCTTTAATGAAAGAAGAATTCCATGCTAGAAGGCTTTCTTACCTTTATTTGTTACGTCCCCACCAAAGAGGTCCAGGTGTTATTTTGTGCAAAACCTCCTTATTGGCTATTTCCCCTACCATAAGCCCTAAATGAAATGAATGGGGCTATGGGGTGTTGTGCTAATTTGCTTATTTCCATCGCTCAAAACATTTTTTTTGTTGTATATATCCTCTCTTCATAATGTAAATAATATCCCAAGCGGCACACTTTACTACTTATTTCGATGGAAATAAGCGAACACCCCATAGCCCCATTCAATTCCCATTCAATTCAATGCAATTCATTGAGGGCTTATGGTAGGGGAAATAGCCAATAAGGAGTTTTTGCACAAAAAAAACACCTGGACCTCTTTGATGGGGACGTAACGACTACAAAGAAAGGTAAGAAAGTCTTCTAGCATGTAATTCTCCTTTAATTAATTAAGGGGGATTTATGCTTATTTGCGTGCCGGTGCCACAACATATCCCAGCTTATCTTATAATAGCACAATGATTCCAAATGTGTGTGTGTGTTGTGCGTAGTGTTTCAGAGTTCATGGCCTGGAGGAAGCCAGTAGGGTTACGTGGTCTGCAGCCAAGCTGATGTGTGAGACAAAAGGAGGCGTCCTGGCAGTGGTACCCAATCATTTGGAGCAAGGTACTACAGCCTACATAAACACACGCACACACGCACACACGCACACACACACACACACACACACACACACACACACACACACACACACACACACACACACACACACACACACACACAGAATCACACTTGCCACGCATACAGTACACAAAATCACACATATGAACGCGTCAGCATGCACAGTTGCACACATACACACTCATACATACATAAATACACACTGTACACACTGTACACACACACACACACACACACACACACACACACACACACACACACACACACACACACACACACACACACACACACACACACACACACACACATACACATCTTATGTGTATGTACACAGATGAACACATTAGCATGGCATGCACGTACGCACACACGCACGCACTCACGTACTGATAACATTATCGATGTTGTCACACACAGCCTTTGTCACCACTCTGCTGTACAATGTCAGCGTTGACCTGTGGGTGGGTCTGACGTCCGACTCCAAAGGCCATTTCCAGTGGGCCCAGCCTGGCCTGCTCAGCTATACCAACTGGGCTCCAGGAGAGCCTCTGGACAACAGCGGACCTCACCACAACAAGAACCCGGTACACACTGTTCTCTGGCAGCACACATTAACCTTTTAAAGCGCAATGACACTTTGGTAGAGGTTTGGCGTGTGTAGTTATCTTGCCGTGAACTCCAAATAATAGCGATGTCTTCAATAGTTGCTCTGGTGATTAGATATTGATATTCCAATAATATTCTCCTCATTGATTTTCCATTGCATAGTGAATCAGCTCTCTTTTAACACAAACTTACCATTTGAATTAGGAAGAAGACATGTAATGGATCCATGGATCCAGATCTAGAAAAAAATTAATAGAAAATATTAAATAAAGTAAAAGGTTTTATGACATTATATATTGGCAGAATCGGTGTTTGTTTATGTGCTAATTGCTAAAAGAGTGATTTGGTAATATATATTTCTACTCAACGGAGCAACTATTGAAGATATGCTAATATTTGGAGTTATTATGGCATATCTTGTAAAAGGTAACTACACAACCCAAACCTCTACTAAAGTGTAATTGTGCTTTAAACACAATTGATCAGAGTCCGCCAGGGCTCTGTACTATAGAGGGTATGCGCATGCTTAAAGTGAATGGCACATCGAGTGGCAAAGCAACATGCAAAGTGAGTTTAACATGGTTTAACGTTGTTTAATGCAATCAGATAGGACTTTTCTGTTTGGCTGCATGGGTTGTCAACGCCAGAAAGTAGTTTTTTGCCAGTCAGTAGGCATTCCAGCATAACTTCCGGGTTTGATGATGATGTCACACCTCTATAGGACGTCTAGTATTTCCCTCTACACTGAATCTCCGGCAAAAATAGACGATCTGTAAGTTCACAACGAACGCGAATGCCCACTTGTTGCAGGCTTTACTTGTAGATCTGCTCGCTTCGGCAAATTTTGTAACAGCGTAATTGGTAGGTGGTTAGAGTTCGTGTAGTTAAGTGTGTTGAATTGCGCTCGTGTCGCCCATGTCCTGATCTGTTGGCTCACTGTCACTGTGCAGGGGAACTGTGTGGTGATGGTTCACGGGAACCCACAGAAGAATACCGGCAGGTGGGCTTCTCGTCCCTGCGAAATGGAGAAACATGGTTTTATCTGTCAGAGGAAACAAGGTGATTTTGCTGTTTTTTTACAGTTCTTTTATCCAACTGCACAAGTTAGTAATTTTCTAGACATAAAGCGCAGAGTGGTTTCGGTTGTGTATATATCACCTTGCTGTGATATAACTCCAAATATTGGTGAAAATCAAGAAACATCACGAAATGTCCATAAATACAAAGCAAATTAACAAAAAAATAAAAAAAAATAAGAAAAAGTATGGCATTTTCTTTTAAAAGAAAATGTTGATTTTGATATTTGTATTAGGAAGAAGACCCATCGGAATCCGGCTCTTCAAAAAGTAAAATCAATAGGAAGTTGAAAGAAATAAATACGTACTGAGTGACGGAGCTGTTTCACTGTGCAATTTATGCAAGTCAATGAGGAGACTATTTTTAATCTTCGGATTTCTAATCAATGGATCAACAGAGCGATATCTTGCCATTGTGTCATTAGACTTTAAGTCAGCTCTATAGCTGTTTCATTAACCTTTTTCTTTTCTTCTTTTTACTTCAGACTATCATTTGACATTTAAACTCGACAAGAGATTTCAAATCTTATCACAGACGTAATTCCTGCTACAACAGCTCAGAACATATACAAACCTGTCCAGGTAGACTAGAGGGGATTAACTCGTCTCCCCGTGTCTAATTGTCCTGTTTGTTCAGACTCAGCATTCCCCCCAGCCCCCGCCCTCATTCCCCCCTCCCTCTCCACGCCCGTGGAGTTGGGTAGAGTGATGTACCGTGTGGTACAGAAGCGTCTGGATTGGACTGGGGCGATCCACCTGTGTGAATCTCTTAACGGGACCCTGGCCACGGTGAAAGATCCATACCAGCAGGGCTACCTGACCCTGCTGATGAACAGCTTACACCGCTCTGCCTGGATTGCACTGTACAACTATGGGGTGAGATCATATTTTAATCTCTTTCATCTTACATTATACTTAACCATATTAACTCTGCAGAGTCCCTAACTTGGGCAGACTTCTTTTTACCCCCCTTTTCTTCACAATTTAGCCGTTATGCCAATTATTTCCTGCCCACACACATTTCTGTGTTGACACTGCGTTGTATCTCCTACTGACTCACCTGCCAGTGAGGAGCCCCTGCTCCTCACCATAGACATAGGGTAGGGTGTCGGACTCATGACTGTAGGACTGTTGCACTACCGCCGCACTTACACCCTCACGTCGATACACGTCGCTCCAATGAACTGCAGCGGCCAATGAGGCATCTATTTTTTTATATGCTCCTCACGCCCAGCACTCCCTGCAGGCCAGGACTGTAGGAGTAACTTGTCGTGACAAATATCACCCTCCCCTGAACACACGGCCAATTGTGTTCATATAGACACTCGACAAAGCCGGATGCACCACGGTGGATTCGAACCCCCAGACTCTGTGGTGGTGGGCAGCTACTTTACCACTGCGCCACCCAAGTGCCCAGTATACAGTGTACGCATATACTGGGTACGCATATCATAGGCAAAAATATAAATAGGTGAGCATTAAGGTGAGAATAAGCAAACATTTCGCAAAAATAGCTGATGTTCAAGCTCACAACGTGTCGCCAAGCGATACATGAGAGCTTGAAGATCAGCTATTTTAGATATTTGGTGGATGACTAATTATATGGGGCTTGAGTGGTTAAAGGGAAACGACATCCTTTTTGCCAAAAAAATTATGTTAATGACGTTTAGAAGATTTCGAACACTTTCCTGGGGTTAGATATTTTAGATTTTAGCAGTGAACCCAGTGTCTCTGATGTCATCGACACTGGGCTCACTTACTTCCTGGACTACATCAAGGTTAATTAAATAAGGTTAGGAAGCGAAGACCGTACGATGGACTCCATGTTGCTCCCTGGAAGGAAAGAAACATACGCAATGGGCTATATGCAGCCAACACTTCCACGTTCAGCTTCCTTGGTCTCAATTGCGCATGTTTCTTTCCTTCCAGGGAGCAACATGGAGACCACCGTACGGTCTTAGCTTCCTGTCCTATTTAAATAGTCCTTGGACTACATGTAGTCTCAGTAAGACAGCTCTCCCCCTAGTCACAAGGAGGAGCAGTGCACCAAAGCATTATGGGAATTGTAGTCCAGGAAGGAAGTGAGCCCAGTGTCGATGACATCAGAGACACTGGGCTCACTGCTAAAATCTAAAATATCTTTTAGTGTTCTACATCGTCATCTAAACGTCATTAACATATAGGGTGAAGTGTCCCTTTAAGTGGCACCAGAACAAACATATGTTTTTGTGTATGATTTTCAGGGGCGGACCTTCACCTGGTTGGGGGAAGAAGAAGTGGTATATTCTAACTGGAAAGATGGGGAGCACAATCTACTGGCAGGATGTGGTCACATGGCCACTACTGGAGAATGGACTACAACACCCTGTGATGATAAACTGGAGGCTGCTATCTGTGAAATTGGTTCAGGTAAGTGACAAGTGAGCATGCGTACATGTGTGTGTGCGTGCGTGCGTGCGTACGTGCGTGCGTGCGTGCGAGCGTGCGAGGGAGTGAGTGAGCAAGCAAAATTATATTGTGCAAGTGTGGTTGCGTGTCTAAGAGAATAAATAAACAATTGTTACAACAACGTCCTATCCTCCCCTGTCAGAAGAGCCTGCGGTTCACCAGTGGAGTTACCCGGGACAGTGTCCCCACTCTCTGGGTGACTGGTCCTGGGTGCCGTTCAGAAACCACTGCTATGCCTTTAACCTACAGAATCTCAAACTGCAGCAGGATGCACACTCATCCTGTAGGAAAGGTAACCTAGTCGTTTTTGCTTCACCTAGTCACACTCGATTCAGTCTCTCTCCCCACATTTGTAGCTCATTTCACTGTACAGCACTGTTTTTCAAGGTGCGGCCCTTGGGGGGTGGGGGTGGGATGGGGATACTGGGGGGTCCCCAGAAACAAATCTTAATATACTGTAGCATCATAATCAGTTGAACGACTTTAACTCTTTTTTTTATTCAAAATAGCTAATCTATTCTAGTCTATTTTCTTTAAACAATGTGGACATTTTTTTTAAATACTAAAAGTATATGAATTATCTTATCTTACTTGGGCCCTGGCAAAATATACACTACTGCTGTAATGGTACATGACCCAGTGCAGCACTTTTCGACCAACTCTGCCATAGACAACAATCACAAATTTAGACTTGTTTCATTAAGATCACTTTGGAGTGTATTGTCATTATTCCTCCATACACTGTATGCTTTGTACTGTGTCAATGGATTTGACTAAACTCACCATCCAATGGCCTAGTTTTACTGTTTTTGTATCCCCTGACCCCCCTTTCTCTTTCTCTGTCTCTCCCCACTTTTCACTTTGTCTCTTTCTCCTTTCTAGTTGGGGCAGAACTTCTCTCTGTCTTGGATGAGACGGAGAATGGATTTATATGGGAACACGTTCAGAGCTATGCGGAACAAGCACATGGAGCTTGGCTGGGCATATCCTTAAAAGGTACAGGACACTTCAGACAACATTTCATTTCAAATCGACTTAAACCATTCCACCTGACAAACCATTCTGACTGAACGGAGCCTTGATATTCACTGAGTGAGTCTGTAGTCTCATGTGGTCAGACCCGCACCATCTTACGCCATTACTTCCAGCAACAGGAGATTTTAATCACAAGTCAGCATGTCCAGGTTTTTGCCAGAGATTCAAGTACGTAAGTAAGCCTCTGTTTGGCTGGACTGACCGGAAGTCCATGTTCGGCCAGTGGTTGATCTAAGGAGGCCTGTCTGTCACGCATATATATATATATTTTGTCTCAGGTAGCAGTCCTTAGCAACTTTGTAATAGTTGTACTCGAGACATTAGATATCTTTCTAATTGGGTGTGCAGCTAGTGCACCATGAGCCGACCAGTGCATTATTAAAAACTGGGTATCCTGTGCTGTCCTGTAGGTAGCAATCTGGTGTGGAGTGAGAGCACAGAGATGTCGTACACCAACTGGGAGGTGCAGGACGACATCCTGAGCAGCATGCTTTCTGCCAATACCTGCTTCTGGATCCAGAGCAACACTGGCCTGTGGAAGCCGGGCTCCTGCAAGAACCGCACACACGGGGTCATATGCAAACGGCCGCGCAGTAAGCAAGCCTGAATGTTGCATTCATTCATTAGTGTGTTCAAATGCATGCCCTGCAAAGCAAGGCTTCATTTGTGTATGAGGTTAAATTGAGATTTTGAAGTAGGCCCGGGTCTTGATAGCACCATCAACAATTGCAAGGATTATTTGCATGTTTATATGAATTCAGAGGAAGTCTCAAATTATATACATGTCTGTCTTATACTAATCATTCATTTGTTTTCTTCTTTCAGGTGCTGATATTTCAGCAGTAACTGGTAAGTTGCTGTTACTATACTCTGCTCACTAGTAATGTGTTGGCATCATGGAATTGGATATGTTTACTGTACCAATCCTAAACCTGTTTACTGTACCAATCCTAAACCTCATTCTGTCTTTACCCAGGGGACCCAAACCACCTTCCCACTCTGATTGTGATCGCGGTGACAGCGCTGCTTCTGTTGATGTTGATTGTGGCAGTGATCTACCTGTACCGCCGGCGAGGTGTCGGGTCCCGGGGGTCTTATGAGGGGGCCCGCTATAGCCGCAGTAACTCCAACCCAGCTGAGCAGGCAGAGAAAAACATCCTGGTGTCCGACATGGAGCTGAACGAGCAACAAGAGTAGCATAGCCACCCTGGACTGACCTGGGACAAGCCTGGCCCCAAAAGAGACTGATTTCAGTGTGCTGACTCAGATTGTGACTTTTAGCTTTTATTTTTATCCCTTTTTATGAAAAAGAAAAATATTTGTAAATGCTGAAGGGCTGTGTAGAGCACAGTGGCTGTCAGTGAGTCCCCACCGTCACAATCTGTGCACGCCAAGACTCAACAACAGATCCATTCCCTTAAAGACAGACTTTTCCGAAAAGGGCTCCATGAAGCCTATTCATGGATGTAATGGAAGCTCTGCGGGGAGCAGCTGGAAGAGTTCATTATTGAATTGCGTGTTGAAAGGTGTCCCAGCTGTCTGCTGATGTGCCAACGTCCATTTTTCGTATGGTGTAACGTCACCATCCCATTTCTTTTCTTATTTGTAATTAAAGCAGATATCAGAAAAGTCATAATACAAAACAACACATTTTAACCGAAGCCATTCTTCTGTCATAAATTATCCACTCACCGAACCAAACGTATTCTTTATTTTTATTTTGCACCGTGACAGTATTTCTTTCCCCGGAAATGAACTTCTGTTCATTTTGTTCATTTTTATTGATATGGATTAATTTGCCTTCTTTATCTGTGCAGCTGTAGAGGACTGTTGATGACGATGCATACACTTATAGCCCTTTGTGAGTCTGCCTCTCCCCTCTCTGATCTGACACGTCAGCACCAGCTGTGCTAGAACCAGAAGAGGATGAAGTCCAAATGTGAATGTGTGGAAGGTGACAGGGACTCAGAAGATGTCCCAAGGACCACAGTGACAAAGTACGGCAATACACTACATTTCCGCACATACAGTAAGGGTTGAGCACGGTTGTTAAATATACAATTGCATTTTCAGTTATTTTGAGCTGTTTAAACATTATTTCGGGTAAATGATTCTCTTGTCCATAGACATCATTAACAAGGTACTCTACAGTGTGTGTCACTTCCGTGATTTCAAAGTTTGATACCATCGATTCAGCATTTTTACTGAACATTTGCCTGCGTGTTTATATGCATTGAACTCTGAATGTTTGTTTTTGGCACTTGTTACCATGATTTACGGCTGTTTCAACAAATGTATAATGTCATTCACTTACTGTACGCATTATTAATGGTACTTTTTATGATTCAGGATCTTGTTAAGTTTTGACTGGTAAAGATAGCCTATGTGAAAATTCACCCTCTTATTTGACCTATTTTGCCAACAGTGCAACTAGCATACTCACTGCCTTGCAAAGGAAAACATCCTTCTTGTGAATGAAGGAAATAGTGCTGTGAGAATCTTGAAAGAATCTTAAACAACCTTAAAAGTAAATTCCCTCTTTCTCATTAGAAACCTACATAGGCTATACCTTTGTGTGTCATTCAGGATTTTGACTTATGTTGAATACAGGCAGAATAGTAACTGGATTTTAGAGGGGAAAAGTTTTTTTTTCTTCTCTCCGTACCTTCCTCATACATTCCTCATCCAAACGTTCCTGCTTGTGAGTGAATTTCTGTATGCCTTCAGTCTGACGCTGTTTCACTGAAGCTTGCTTAATACTTCATCGTACGGCGGTGTCGGGCACAGAAGATAGTTCTACAAGCTCACAACACAGTGGCGATGCTTGCAAATCGGCTGCTTTCTCTGCACGACACCATTGTACGATGGCACATAGGTATGTCTCTATGGAAAAAGGAGGAATGAGAGAGGGGGACATATAGGCGTGTGCGTCTTTTGTGTGTGTGTGTGTGTGTGTGTGTGTGTGTGTGTGTGTGTGTGTGTGTGTGTGTGTGTGTGTGTGTGTGTGTGTGTGTGTGTGTGTGTGTGTGTGTGTGTGTGTGTGTGTGTGTGTGTGTGTGTGTGTGTGTGTGTGTGTGTGTGTGTGTGCATGTGCAGCCTCCAGCTGTGGAATGTTGAGTCGGCAAGAAGAGCTCAGTGGCACGTCTGGAACCAATCAGAGAGAAGGAGGGCTCAGGGCCGGTGGGGGTTAGGAAGGGGGGGAAAAACACTACAAGGGAGAGAGAGAGAGAGAGAGAGAGAGAGAGAGAGAGAGAGAGAGAGAGAGAGAGAGAGAGAGAGAGAGAGAGAGAGAGAGAGAGAGAGAGAGAGAGAGAGAGAGAGAGAGAGAGAGAGAGAGAGAGAGAGAGAGAGAGAGAGAGAGAGAGAGGGGGTGTTATGCACATAATGAGGAATGGGGGTTTTGGCAGAGAGAAGGGTGGGAGGAGTTGAGGTGCAGGGCAGTGATAGTGACATGTCCTAGGCTCACCCTGTCCTCTGCTGGTGGCTTACTGTACAAGCCTTTCCTACTTATTTTGCAGTTGTCAGCTGGAAGGATGCACGTTATGATGAGGTAGAACTGTCTTCTATGGACGTATTCAGCCCTGGTAGGCTACAGTAGATTCCCAGTGAGATTACTTTTGTTGAAGTACGTGTGTGGGAAGGGTTGGTGGGGTTTGGGTCTAATCCCTGTGAAGATTTTTAAAAGCACCTGTTCAAAGTTCTGAAAGTATTTTTTGTTGTTTTTATATGAAATGAATAAAGTCTATGTTCACAGCAGTGTTTCCTTGGAAAACAAATCTGTGTGTGTGTGCGTGCGTGCGTGCATGCGCGCACGTGCGTGCGTAACTGAATAGGCAAGGTGGTGTAACCACCATTCAGGGGACATTTGGTATATTGTGCAAGGAGACCATATTGGTGTCCAAAACAACATACTAACGTACGCATACTACACAGTATTTTAGCCTATAGTTAGTATCAACTAACCTTTAGTACATTTTAGTATGTCACTACTTCTGACATACTAAAAGGTTATTTAGCATACTAAATAGCATGCTAGTATGTGATTTTGTACATGATGTGAGCGACACATTGTGACTTGTTAGCTTGTAGATCAGCTATTTTCTAATTGCCTAAGTATAGGGCTGAAGTAGTTCATGTATGTTTTGTAATAATCAAAACTTACGAAGTAAACTAAAGTCTTCAATTAATTGTAGTAGAGTAAAAGTAGCTACAATATTAACCTCTGAGATATAGTGGAGTAGAAGTAAAAGTATTGAAAATTGGAAATACTCGAGTAAAGTACAAATACCTTTAATTACAGTAAGTACAACGCTTGAGTAAATGTACTTCAGTTACTTTCGACCACAGTGTTCATGTTTTGTTCCACTTCCAAAATGTCACCTTCCACTTCCACTTTAATACTTTCCAAAGTAACACATTTTGCTGATCGGGCCAGCGGTTTGCAAAATTATCTCTGGACAGGCAAACACACAGACCCATTTATTCCCAGCTCGTTTAATCCTAAAGAGCCATGTTGTAAAAGTAGGCCAAGCTTTACTATGTCATCAAAAATAGGCCATATTGGTATTACCTGTTTAGATGGTTTAACGCCCATATAGTATGACTTTCTTACATGGTTTCTTACAACGTCATTCTGTTATGGAATGACCCTTTTTCATGGTTTAACCCATTTAGGCCTGACCTCAAAATTAAAATAATATTATTCACGATTTTTCAAAAATAGCAGACCTATACAAGCTTGAGCTTGTAGATCTGCTATTTTTTACAACACACTATGACTATTGTACATGGTCTTTTTACTCGATCAGTGAGTTGAGTTGTTTTTTTACATTTTTATAAATTTCCGATCCATTGGGCCAAGCAACGCGGACTGATCATCTTCTTCTCCCATTGCGTGTATGACAGGTATGCCTGGGGTTCCGTGGTGCAAAGTCTAAGCGTGACTAAAATGTGTTAATTCCTTTTAACCGTGTTATTGTTTCTGTAATTAATGAATCAAAAATGAATCAGTTCCAGTCCCAGGCCAAGGCTATACCTATAGTACGTGCTTCTCTGTGTCATCTATGGTCATTGGTGTAAAGTAACTAAGTAGACTACATTTACTCAAGTCCTGTACTTGAGTATTTCCAATACTTTTACTTCTACTCCACTACATCTCAGAGCCAAATTGTGTTACTTTTACAACTACAATTATTTGAAAACTTTAGTTACTACTAGTTGTGCAACGCATTGTGAGATTGTGCATCTGCTATTCTGCAACATGCCTACTTTTACTTTTAGTACTTTAAATACATTCTGATGCCGTCACTTTTGAATACGGGACTTCTACTTGTAACGGAGTACAATAATCTACATTGCAGTATTTATACATTTACTTAAGTAAAACATTTGAGTACTTTTTCCACCACTGTCTATGGCCTCACTCACACCTTCGCAACAGACTGATGTATGCTTTTTGTTTACAAAGGGTGTGATACATCTTGCCCCAATGTATTTCCAATGGGAGTCACATGGTTTGACACAACATTTGTGTTGTATGAGGGGGAGGGGGGCAGTCGAAACACAGCCGAAAGCCATACAACAGCTTGTAGTCCAAAATGTTGTATCAAACCATGTGACTTCCATTGGAAATGCATTGGGGCGGCCATGACACTTACATGTTGCTTACATCTAGCATGCATCAATGTTGTATGCTACATTTCGATGGAATGCATTTCCAATGGAAGTCACATGGTTTGATAAAACATTTTGGACTACAAGCTGTTGTATGGCTTTCGGCTCCTCACTCACACCTTTCGATCTAGCATACAACATTGATGCATGCTAGATGTATACAAAGGGTGTGATACATCTTGCCCCAAAGCATTTCCAATGGAAGTCACATGGTTTGACACAACATTTGTGGCTTTCGGCTGTGTTTCGACGGTAACAAGACTACTCGCCCCGTTTCTGTTTTCCTCCCAGAATTTTCCCCAGTGAGGGGTGGGAGAGGCTGGACAGCAGACGGCTGGACTTTGAATTTCTCTAACTATAAACTTTCATGACAGCAGAACAGCCTAAGTACAAATATAATTTATGAAAAGCTACTACAGTGAAGACTGTTCACAGAAGTTGTTGTAGGATATGTGGGGATTATCTGACGAGGTACCATTTGAGGGGGCAAAACCTTACACTAAATAATACTAAATTGTTTATAGGTTCAATATAAGTCAAATAATATAGCCTTTCCACAGGAGTATCTTTTTATATTTTTCCAAAAAGAATACAAACAGCCAATAGCATATTACAAAGTTATCCCCCTCACTGGGGAAAATTCCGGGAGTAAAAACGGGCAAGCACCGGGGCGAGTAGTCCAGTATTCGTTTCGACTGCCCCCCTCACACAACACAAATGTTGTGTCAAACCATGTGACTCCCATTGGAAATGCATTGCGAGCTTGCATCAGCTATACATCTGTAACAACAAGCATACATCAGTCTGTTGTAAAGGTGTGAGTGAGGCCTATGGTGCTTCCTAATGTGCAGGTGCTCCCCGGGCTTCTATGGCGCTTCATTCTCATGCTGCTTCATATAAGTGCTGCTCCAGCTGTCATCTTCTCTGTTATCTATGGTGTTTGCCTGTCTTTTATGGTGCTATGTAAAAGGTTCATACTATAGTATAGTATTCCCTTTTATGTCTTTTTTTTACATGGTTTAACATCACATCATACTATACAGTGTACACTGCACATGCGTCAAACTTATACATTACTACAGTACAAATACACCATACAATACAGTACATAAATAAAAAAGACATACTTCAACAAATATAGCCTAATAGCCTAGTGTTAGGAGCTGCTGCATGACATTATGAATATGGATTCATAATATTCATCAGCAATGATGAAATTGCCCTTCAAGTGAATTACTAACCTGCTTGCAAATTAACAGAAATCAAAACAAATGGGTGATTCTCTGCAGTTGTGCAGGGACACTGAGAATATCTAGGCCTAATAAAAACGATGAATGTGAGTTGTGATGTTGAACATAATCCACTAGAGGGCTGAACTTGCTTGATGTAAATTAAAAGATAGCCTTCCCTACCACTCACTGGGTATGATAGCATAGGCCTACTCGTCTCTGCCCTTGCAGTAGCAAAAACATATTTTATTGTTATTTACACTTTTCACTGTGCATGCAAATCCCCATCCTTTAAGTTATTCTCACATTTAGACTTATTCAAGATTGCTTTATTTGTCATTTTTTCCAACTGCAGCAGCAGAGTAATATATATATATTTATTTATTTATTTATTTTTAAGAGTAAAGAGAGGCTACAGCTGTCCAGCAGTCCAAATATTATTACATTACATTTCAGAATGGTAAACCTCAGGCCTGAGGAATACCATACCAGGCCTCAGGCCTGAGGAATACCATTGCACATCTATGCACGGAATGTCTTCATGTGCGGCCTAGAGGGCAACTATTATGCTGTCCGAAACCATGGACTAGTATGTCGTTTTGTTTTTCAAATCCTCCAAAAAAATGTAATGTAAATGTAAATTCACATCCAAGTTACCATGGGAAAGGGATTTAGGACTTACAATATCAGATGGTGATTGGGTTAGAATTCTTAGGAATGGAAGGAAAATGTCAAGAGAACTACGTACAAAGTTGATTCAATTCAAAATTATAAATAGAATATATTGGACACCATCAAGATTGTTTAGGGTCGGCTTGACTGATGGTCCTGAATGCTGGAGGTGTCAGGATAGAGACGGTACACTTTTACACATGCTTTGGGGCTGTCCCAAAATTCAGGAATATTGGACTGCTATACATACATATACTGCTAGACTGGAGAGAATAACAGGCCTACACATTCCTTTTTCACCCAGTCTGTTCATTCTGGGGGATTCTGCCACACTGAGGCATGTTGCTCCTCCTTTAGCTGAATGGATACAAACGGCCATTATGTCAGGTAGGAGGCTGTTGGTCAAGGACTGGAAGGCTCCATCTGCACCTGCACCGTCCCTCTGGGATGCCTCGATGGGACTATTGGCTGCTTACGAGCGACTCTCATACAGGCTGGATGGACGACTATGATTTAAAATGGGGCTTTTACCATATGCACGTAGTTTCTAGCTCTGAGTGAGCTCTGAACGGGCTGCAACTTTGGAAAAAAGGAATATGTATGGAATTGGGGCTGGGGTGGACTGCGGGATATTTCTGTGCATCTCTGTTATATTGTTTTGTTTTGTTATGTGTTTGTTTTGTTATGCATTTCTTTGGTTGTGTTTTGTCTATGTCTATGTCAATGTCTGATATACAAAAGGAAATTAATAAAGTACAAATCATGGGATTATAGCCGGGTTAGGGTTAGGTTCCACGGGCTAATGATGAAAAACGAGGTTAATGTTTTTTTCAAAATTTCAAAAAACTATGGGCTATAACCCATGTTTTTTTTTTTTTCAAATCCTCAAAAATGATGAAAAACGGCGTGCTATAGTATGCTGTACGGTATGGGCTATTAGACGAGCGTCTAAAAATGGGATAAAAAACGTCTAAAAATAGACGTCTAAAACACGTCAAAAAATAGACGTCTAAAACACGTCTAAAAATAGACGTGTTTTAGACGTCTATTTTTAGACGTTTTTTAGGCGTCTATTTTTAGACGTTTTTTATCCCATTTTTAGACGCACGTCTAATAGCCGGCTATTGCTCAGTGGGATGGTCAAAAAATCAAAAAACGAGGATTAAAAAAAAAGTTCAAAAAATCAAAAAACGATGGGCTATAACCCATTTTTTTAATTTTTTCAAATCCTCAAAAATGATGAAAAACGGCGTGCTATAGTATGCCGTACGGTATGGGCTATAGCCCCTGTTCAAAAATGATGAAAAACGAGGTTAATTATTTTTTTCAAAATTTCAAAAAACGATGGGCTATAACCCATGTTTTTTTCGTTTTTTTCATTTTTTTCAAATCCTCAAAAATGATGGAAAACGGCGTGCTATAGTATGCCGTACGGTATGGGCTATAGCCCATGTTCAAAAATGATGAAAAACGAGGTTAATGTTTTTTTTTCAAAATTTCAAAAAACGATGGGCTATAACCCATGTTTTTTTTTTCTTTTTTTTTTTTTCAAATCCTCAAAAATGATGAAAAACGGCGTGCTATAGTATGCCGTACGGTATGGGCTATAGCCCCTGTTCAAAAATGATGAAAAACGAGGTTAATTATTTTTTTCAAATTTTCAAAAAACGATGGGCTATAACCCATGTTTTTTTCGTTTTTTTCATTTTTTTCAAATCCTCAAAAATGATGGAAAACGGCGTGCTATAGTATGCCGTACGGTATGGGCTATAGCCCATGTTCAAAAATGATGAAAAACGAGGTTAATGTTTTTTTTTCAAAATTTCAAAAAACGATGGGCTATAACCCATGTTTTTTTTTTGTTTTTGTTTTTTTTTTTCCTCCAAATCCTCAATAATGGTGAAAAACGGCGTGCTATAGTATGCCGTACGGTATGGGCTATTAGACGAGCGTCTAAAAATGGGATAAAAAACGTCTAAAAATAGACGTCTAAAACACGTCTAAAAATAGAAGTGTTTTAGACGTCTATTTTTTGACGTTTTCTATCCCATTTTTAGACGCACGTCTAATAGCCGGCTATTGCTCAGTGGGATGGTCAAAAATGATGAAAAACGAGTATTAAAAAAAAAGTTAAAAAAATAAAAAAACGATGGGCTATAACCCATGTTTTTGTTTTTTTTTCATTTTTTTAAAATCCTCAAAAATGATGAAAAACGGCGTGCTATAGTATGCCGTACGGTATGGGCTATAGCCCCTGTTCAAAAATGATGAAAAACGAGGTTAATTATTTTTTTCAAAATTTCAAAAAACGATGGGCTATAACCCATGTTTTTTTTTTTTTTTTCCATTTTTTTCAAATCCTCAAAAATGATGAAAAACGGCGTGCTATAGTATGCCGTACGGTATGGGCTATAGCCCCTGTTCAAAAATGATGAAAAACGAGGTTAATTATTTTTTTCAAAATTTCAAAAAACGATGGGCTATAACCCATGTTTTGTTTGTTTTTTTCATTTTTTTTAAATCCTCAAAAATGATGAAAAACGGCGTGCTATAGTATGCCGTACGGTATGGGCTATAGCCCCTGTTCAAAAATGATGAAAAACGAGGTTAATTCTTTTTTTCAAAATTTCAAAAAACGATGGGCTATATAACCCATGTTTTTTTCATTTTTTTTATTTTTTTCAAATCCTCAAAAATGATGGAAAACGGCGTGCTATAGTATGCCGTACGGTATGGGCTATTAGACGAGCGTCTAAAAATGGGATAAAAAACGTCTAAAAATAGACGTCTAAAACACGTCTAAAAATAGACGTGTTTTAGACGTCTATTTTTAGACGTTTTTTAGACGTCTATTTTTAGACGTTTTTTAGACGTCTATTTTTAGACGTCTATTTTTAGACGTTTTTTATCCCATTTTTAGACGCACGTCTAATAGCCGGCTATTGCTCAGTGGGAGTTCAGTATAGCCAATGTTCAAAAATTATGAAAAACGAGGTTAATTGTTTTTTTTCAAAATTTCAAAAAACGATGGGCTATAACCCATGTTTTTTTTTATTTTTTTTATTTTCAAATCCTCAAAAATGATGAAAAACGGCGTGCTATAGTATGCCGTACGGTATGGGCTATAGCCCCTGTTCAAAAATGATGAAAAACGAGGTTAATTATTTTTTTCAAAATTTCAAAAAACGATGGGCTATAACCCATGTTTTTTTTTTTTTTTTTTTTTTTTTTAAATCCTCAAAAATGATGAAAAACGGCGTGCTATAGTATGCCGTACGGTATGGGCTATAGCCCCTGTTCAAAAATGATGAAAAACGAGGTTAATTCTTTTTTTCAAAATTTCAAAAAACGATGGGCTATATAACCCATGTTTTTTTCATTTTTTTTATTTTTTTCAAATCCTCAAAAATGATGGAAAACGGCGTGCTATAGTATGCCGTACGGTATGGGCTATTAGACGAGCGTCTAAAAATGGGATAAAAAACGTCTAAAAATAGACGTCTAAAACACGTCTAAAAATAGACGTGTTTTATACGTCTATTTTTAGACGTTTTTAGACGTCTATTTTTAGACGTTTTTTAGACGTCTATTTTTAGACGTCTATTTTTAGACGTTTTTTATCCCATTTTTAGACGCACGTCTAATAGCCGGCTATTGCTCAGTGGGAGTTCAGTATAGCCAATGTTCAAAAATTATGAAAAACGAGGTTAATTGTTTTTTTTCAAAATTTCAAAAAACGATGGGCTATAACCCATGTTTTTTTTTTTTTTTTTTTTTTTCAAATCCTCAAAAATGATGAAAAACGGCGTGCTATAGTATGCCGTACGGTATGGGCTATAGCCCCTGTTCAAAAATGATGAAAAACGAGGTTAATTATTTTTTTCAAAATTTCAAAAAACGATGGGCTATAACCCATGTTTTTTTCGTTTTTTTCATTTTTTTCAAATCCTCAAAAATGATGGAAAACGGCGTGCTATAGTATGCCGTACGGTATGGGCTATAGCCCATGTTCAAAAATGATGAAAAACGGGGTTCATTTTTTTTTTCAAAATTTAAAAAAACGATGGGCTATAACCCATGTTTTTGTTTTTTTTCATTTTTTTCAAATCCTCAAAAATGATGAAAAACGGCGTGCTATAGTATGCCGTACGGTATGGGCTATAGCCCCTGTTCAAAAATGATGAAAAACGAGGTTAATTATTTTTTCAAAATTTCAAAAAACGATGGGCTATATAACCCATGTTTTTTTCATTTTTTTCATTTTTTTCAAATCCTCAAAAATGATGGAAAACGGCGTGCTATAGTATGCCGTACGGTATGGGCTATTAGACGAGCGTCTAAAAATGGGATAAAAAACGTCTAAAAATAGACGTGTTTTAGACGTCTATTTTTAGACGTTTTTTAGGCGTCTATTTTTAGACGTTTTTTATCCCATTTTTAGACGCACGTCTAATAGCCGGCTATTGCTCAGTGGGAGTTCAGTATAGCCAATGTTCAAAAATTATGAAAAACGAGGTTAATTGTTTTTTTTCAAAATTTCAAAAAACGATGGGCTATAACCCATGTTTTTTTTTTTTTTTTTTTTTTCAAATCCTCAAAAATGATGAAAAACGGCGTGCTATAGTATGCCGTACGGTATGGGCTATAGCCCCTGTTCAAAAATGATGAAAAACGAGGTTAATTATTTTTTTCAAAATTTCAAAAAACGATGGGCTATAACCCATGTTTTTTTCGTTTTTTTCATTTTTTTCAAATCCTCAAAAATGATGGAAAACGGCGTGCTATAGTATGCCGTACGGTATGGTCTATAGCCCATGTTCAAAAATGATGAAAAACGGTTTTCATTTTTTTTTTCAAAATTTAAAAAAACGATGGGCTATAACCCATGTTTTTGTTTTTTTTCATTTTTTTCAAATCCTCAAAAATGATGAAAAACGGCGTGCTATAGTATGCCATACGGTATGGGCTATAGCCCATGTTAAAAAATGATGAAAAACGGGGTTCATTTTTTTTTTTCAAAATTTAAAAAAACGATGGGCTATAACCCATGTTTTTGTTTTTTTTCATTTTTTTCAAATCCTCAAAAATGATGAAAAACGGCGTGCTATAGTATGCCGTACGGTATGGGCTATAGCCCCTGTTCAAAAATGATGAAAAACGAGGTTAATTATTTTTTTCAAAATTTCAAAAAACGATGGGCTATAACCCATGTTTTTTTTTTTTTTTTCATTTTTTTCAAATCCTCAAAAATGATGAAAAACGGCGTGCTATAGTATGCCGTACGGTATGGGCTATAGCCCCTGTTCAAAAATGATGAAAAACGAGGTTAATTATTTTTTTCAAAATTTCAAAAAACGATGGGCTATAACCCATGTTTTTTTTTTTTTTTTTCATTTTTTTCAAATCCTCAAAAATGATGAAAAACGGCGTGCTATAGTATGCCGTACGGTATGGGCTATAGCCCCTGTTCAAAAATGATGAAAAACGAGGTTAATTCTTTTTTTCAAAATTTCAAAAAACGATGGGCTATATAACCCATGTTTTTTTCATTTTTTTTATTTTTTTCAAATCCTCAAAAATGATGGAAAACGGCGTGCTATAGTATGCCGTACGGTATGGGCTATTAGACGAGCGTCTAAAAATGGGATAAAAAACGTCTAAAAATAGACGTCTAAAACACGTCTAAAAATAGACGTGTTTTAGACGTCTATTTTTAGACGTTTTTTAGACGTCTATTTTTAGACGTTTTTTATCCCATTTTTAGACGCACGTCTAATAGCCGGCTATTGCTCAGTGGGAGTTCAGTATAGCCAATGTTCAAAAATGATGAAAAACGAGGTTAATTGTTTTTTTTCAAAATTTCAAAAAACGATGGGCTATAACCCATGTTTTTTGTTTTTTTCATTTTTTTAAAATCCTCAAAAATGATGAAAAACGGCGTGCTATAGTATGCCGTACGGTATGGGCTATAGCCCCTGTTCAAAAATGATGAAAAACGAGGTTAATTATTTTTTTCAAAATTTCAAAAAACGATGGGCTATAACCCATGTTTTTTTTTTTTTTTTTTTTTTTTTTTTTATCCTCAAAAATGATGAAAAACGAGGATTAAAAAAGAAGTTCAAAAAATAAAAAAACGGTGGGCTATAACCCATGTTTTTTTTTTTTTTTCATTTTTTTCAAATCCTCAAAAATGATGAAAAACGGCGTGCTATAGTATGCCGTACGGTATGGGCTATAGCCCATGTTAAAAAATGATGAAAAACGGGGTTAAATTTTTTTTTCAAAATTTAAAAAAACGATGGGCTATAACCCATGTTTTTGTTATTTTTTCATTTTTTTCAAATCCTCAAAAATTATGAAAAACGGCGTGCTATAGTATGCCGTACGGTATGGGCTATAGCCCCTGTTCAAAAATGATGAAAAACGAGGTTAATTATTTTTTTCAAAATTTCAAAAAACGATGGGCTGTAACCCATGTTTTTTTTTTTTTAATTTTTTTCAAATCCTCAAAAATGATG
Source organism: Protomyctophum parallelum (assembly GCF_964188405.1). Lineage (NCBI taxonomy): Eukaryota > Metazoa > Chordata > Actinopteri > Myctophiformes > Myctophidae > Protomyctophum > Protomyctophum parallelum. Next base: position 16,761,265 of record NC_139708.1, on the reverse strand, counting down.
AAAAACGGCGTGCTATAGTATGCCGTACGGTATGGGCTATAGCCCCTGTTCAAAAATGATGAAAAACAGGGTTAATTTCTTTTTTTCAAAATTTAAAAAAACGATGGGCTGTAACCCATGTTTTTTTATTTTTTATTTTTTTCAAATCCTCAAAAATGATGAAAAACGGCGTGCTATAGTATGCCGTACGGTATGGGCTATAGCCCCTGTTCAAAAATGATGAAAAACGAGGTTAATTATTTTTTTCAAAATTTCAAAAAACGATGGGCTATAACCCATGTTTTTTTTTTTTTTTTTTTTTTTTTTTCAAATCCTCAAAAATGATGAAAAACGGCGTGCTATAGTATGCCGTACGGTATGGGCTATAGCCCCTGTTCAAAAATGATGAAAAACGAGGTTAATTATTTTTTTCAAAATTTCAAAAAACGATGGGCTATAACCCATGTATTTTTTTTTTTTTTCATTTTTTTCAAATCCTCAAAAATGATGAAAAACGGCGTGCTATAGTATGCCGTACGGTATGGGCTATAGCCCCTGTTCAAAAATGATGAAAAACGAGGTTAATTATTTTTTTCAAAATTTCAAAAAACGATGGGCTATATAACCCATGTTTTTTTCATTTTTTTCATTTTTTTCAAATCCTCAAAAATGATGGAAAACGGCGTGCTATAGTATGCCGTACGGTATGGGCTATTAGACGAGCGTCTAAAAATGGGATAAAAAACGTCTAAAAATAGACGTCTAAAACACGTCTAAAAATAGACGTGTTTTAGACGTCTATTTTTAGACGTTTTTTAGACGTCTATTTTTAGACGTTTTTTATCCCATTTTTAGACGCACGTCTAATAGCCGGCTATTGCTCAGTGGGAGTTCAGTATAGCCAATGTACAAAAATGATGAAAAACGAGGTTAATTGTTTTTTTTCAAAATTTCAAAAAACGATGGGCTATAACCCATGTTTTTTTTTTTTTTTTTTTTTTTTCAAATCCTCAAAAATGATGGAAAACGGCGTGCTATAGTATGCCGTACGGTATGGGCTATAGCCCATGTTCAAAAATGATGAAAAACGAGGTTAATGTTTTTTTTCAAAATTTCAAAAAACGATGGGCTATAACCCATGTTTTTTTTTTTTTTTTTTTTTTTTCTCCAAATCTTTAAAAATGGTGAAAAACGGCGTGCTATAGTATGCCGTACGGTATGGGCTATTAGACGAGCGTCTAAAAATGGGATAAAAAACGTCTAAAAATAGACGTCTAAAACACGTCTAAAAATAGACGTGTTTTAGACGTCTATTTTTTGACGTTTTCTATCCCATTTTTAGACGCACGTCTAATAGCCGGCTATTGCTCAGTGGGATGGTCAAAAATGATGAAAAACGAGGATTAAAAAAGAAGTTCAAAAAATAAAAAAACGATGGGCTATAAACCCATGTTTTTTGTTTTTTTCATTTTTTTCAAATCCTCAAAAATGATGAAAAACGGCGTGCTATAGTATGCCGTACGGTATGGGCTATAGCCCCTGTTCAAAAATTATGAAAAACGAGGTTAATTATTTTTTTCAAAATTTCAAAAAACGATGGGCTATAACCCATGTTTTTTTTTCTTTTTTTTTTTTTTTTTTAATCCTCAAAAATGATGAAAAACGAGGATTAAAAAAGAAGTTCAAAAAAAAAAAAAACGGTGGGCTATAACCCATGTTTTTTTTTTTTTTTCATTTTTTTCAAATCCTCAAAAATGATGAAAAACGGCGTGCTATAGTATGCCGTACGGTATGGGCTATAGCCCATGTTAAAAAATGATGAAAAACGGGGTTAATTTTTTTTTTCAAAATTTAAAAAAACGATGGGCTATAACCCATGTTTTTGTTTTTTTTCATTTTTTTCAAATCCTCAAAAATGATGAAAAACGGCGTGCTATAGTATGCCGTACGGTATGGGCTATAGCCCCTGTTCAAAAATGATGAAAAACGAGGTTAATTATTTTTTTCAAAATTTCAAAAAACGATGGGCTATAACCCATGTTTTTTTTTTGTTTTTGTTTTTAATCCTCAAAAATGATGAAAAACGGCGTGCTATAGTATGCCGTACGGTATGGGCTATAGCCCATGTTAAAAAATGATGAAAAACGGGGTTCATTTTTTTTTTTCAAAATTTAAAAAAACGATGGGCTATAACCCATGTTTTTGTTTTTTTTCATTTTTTTCAAATCCTCAAAAATGATGAAAAACGGCGTGCTATAGTATGCCGTACGGTATGGGCTATAGCCCCTGTTCAAAAATGATGAAAAACGAGGTTAATTATTTTTTTCAAAATTTCAAAAAACGATGGGCTATAACCCATGTTTTTTTTTTTTTTTTCATTTTTTTCAAATCCTCAAAAATGATGAAAAACGGCGTGCTATAGTATGCCGTACGGTATGGGCTATAGCCCCTGTTCAAAAATGATGAAAAACGAGGTTAATTATTTTTTTCAAAATTTCAAAAAACGATGGGCTATAACCCATGTTTTTTTTTTTTTTTTTCATTTTTTTCAAATCCTCAAAAATGATGAAAAACGGCGTGCTATAGTATGCCGTACGGTATGGGCTATAGCCCCTGTTCAAAAATGATGAAAAACGAGGTTAATTCTTTTTTTCAAAATTTCAAAAAACGATGGGCTATATAACCCATGTTTTTTTCATTTTTTTTATTTTTTTCAAATCCTCAAAAATGATGGAAAACGGCGTGCTATAGTATGCCGTACGGTATGGGCTATTAGACGAGCGTCTAAAAATGGGATAAAAAACGTCTAAAAATAGACGTCTAAAACACGTCTAAAAATAGACGTGTTTTAGACGTCTATTTTTAGACGTTTTTTAGACGTCTATTTTTAGACGTTTTTTATCCCATTTTTAGACGCACGTCTAATAGCCGGCTATTGCTCAGTGGGAGTTCAGTATAGCCAATGTTCAAAAATGATGAAAAACGAGGTTAATTGTTTTTTTTCAAAATTTCAAAAAACGATGGGCTATAACCCATGTTTTTTGTTTTTTTCATTTTTTTAAAATCCTCAAAAATGATGAAAAACGGCGTGCTATAGTATGCCGTACGGTATGGGCTATAGCCCCTGTTCAAAAATGATGAAAAACGAGGTTAATTATTTTTTTCAAAATTTCAAAAAACGATGGGCTATAACCCATGTTTTTTTTTTTTTTTTTTTTTTTTTTTTTATCCTCAAAAATGATGAAAAACGAGGATTAAAAAAGAAGTTCAAAAAATAAAAAAACGGTGGGCTATAACCCATGTTTTTTTTTTTTTTTCATTTTTTTCAAATCCTCAAAAATGATGAAAAACGGCGTGCTATAGTATGCCGTACGGTATGGGCTATAGCCCATGTTAAAAAATGATGAAAAACGGGGTTAAATTTTTTTTTCAAAATTTAAAAAAACGATGGGCTATAACCCATGTTTTTGTTATTTTTTCATTTTTTTCAAATCCTCAAAAATTATGAAAAACGGCGTGCTATAGTATGCCGTACGGTATGGGCTATAGCCCCTGTTCAAAAATGATGAAAAACGAGGTTAATTATTTTTTTCAAAATTTCAAAAAACGATGGGCTGTAACCCATGTTTTTTTTTTTTTCATTTTTTTCAAATCCTCAAAAATGATGAAAAACGGCGTGCTATAGTATGCCGTACGGTATGGGCTATAGCCCCTGTTCAAAAATGATGAAAAACAGGGTTAATTTCTTTTTTTCAAAATTTAAAAAAACGATGGGCTGTAACCCATGTTTTTTTATTTTTTATTTTTTTCAAATCCTCAAAAATGATGAAAAACGGCGTGCTATAGTATGCCGTACGGTATGGGCTATAGCCCCTGTTCAAAAATGATGAAAAACGAGGTTAATTATTTTTTTCAAAATTTCAAAAAACGATGGGCTATAACCCATGTTTTTTTTTTTTTTTTTTTTTTTTTTTCAAATCCTCAAAAATGATGAAAAACGGCGTGCTATAGTATGCCGTACGGTATGGGCTATAGCCCCTGTTCAAAAATGATGAAAAACGAGGTTAATTATTTTTTTCAAAATTTCAAAAAACGATGGGCTATAACCCATGTATTTTTTTTTTTTTTCATTTTTTTCAAATCCTCAAAAATGATGAAAAACGGCGTGCTATAGTATGCCGTACGGTATGGGCTATAGCCCCTGTTCAAAAATGATGAAAAACGAGGTTAATTATTTTTTTCAAAATTTCAAAAAACGATGGGCTATATAACCCATGTTTTTTTCATTTTTTTCATTTTTTTCAAATCCTCAAAAATGATGGAAAACGGCGTGCTATAGTATGCCGTACGGTATGGGCTATTAGACGAGCGTCTAAAAATGGGATAAAAAACGTCTAAAAATAGACGTCTAAAACACGTCTAAAAATAGACGTGTTTTAGACGTCTATTTTTAGACGTTTTTTAGACGTCTATTTTTAGACGTTTTTTATCCCATTTTTAGACGCACGTCTAATAGCCGGCTATTGCTCAGTGGGAGTTCAGTATAGCCAATGTACAAAAATGATGAAAAACGAGGTTAATTGTTTTTTTTCAAAATTTCAAAAAACGATGGGCTATAACCCATGTTTTTTTTTTTTTTTTTTTTTTTTCAAATCCTCAAAAATGATGGAAAACGGCGTGCTATAGTATGCCGTACGGTATGGGCTATAGCCCATGTTCAAAAATGATGAAAAACGAGGTTAATGTTTTTTTTCAAAATTTCAAAAAATGATGGGCTATAACCCATGTTTTTTTTTTTTTTTTTTTTTTTTTTTCTCCAAATCTTTAAAAATGGTGAAAAACGGCGTGCTATAGTATGCCGTACGGTATGGGCTATTAGACGAGCGTCTAAAAATGGGATAAAAAACGTCTAAAAATAGACGTCTAAAACACGTCTAAAAATAGACGTGTTTTAGACGTCTATTTTTTGACGTTTTCTATCCCATTTTTAGACGCACGTCTAATAGCCGGCTATTGCTCAGTGGGATGGTCAAAAATGATGAAAAACGAGGATTAAAAAAGAAGTTCAAAAAATAAAAAAACGATGGGCTATAAACCCATGTTTTTTGTTTTTTTCATTTTTTTCAAATCCTCAAAAATGATGAAAAACGGCGTGCTATAGTATGCCGTACGGTATGGGCTATAGCCCCTGTTCAAAAATTATGAAAAACGAGGTTAATTATTTTTTTCAAAATTTCAAAAAACGATGGGCTATAACCCATGTTTTTTTTTCTTTTTTTTTTTTTTTTTTAATCCTCAAAAATGATGAAAAACGAGGATTAAAAAAGAAGTTCAAAAAAAAAAAAAACGGTGGGCTATAACCCATGTTTTTTTTTTTTTTTCATTTTTTTCAAATCCTCAAAAATGATGAAAAACGGCGTGCTATAGTATGCCGTACGGTATGGGCTATAGCCCATGTTAAAAAATGATGAAAAACGGGGTTAATTTTTTTTTTCAAAATTTAAAAAAACGATGGGCTATAACCCATGTTTTTGTTTTTTTTCATTTTTTTCAAATCCTCAAAAATGATGAAAAACGGCGTGCTATAGTATGCCGTACGGTATGGGCTATAGCCCCTGTTCAAAAATGATGAAAAACGAGGTTAATTATTTTTTTCAAAATTTCAAAAAACGATGGGCTATAACCCATGTTTTTTTTTTGTTTTTTTTTTTAATCCTCAAAAATGATGAAAAACGGCGTGCTATAGTATGCCGTACGGTATGGGCTATAGCCCATGTTAAAAAATGATGAAAAACAGGGTTAATTTCTTTTTTTCAAAATTTAAAAAAACGATGGGCTGTAACCCATGTTTTTTTTTTTTTCATTTTTTTCAAATCCTCAAAAATGATGAAAAACGGCGTGCTATAGTATGCCGTACGGTATGGGCTATAGCCCCTGTTCAAAAAGGATGAAAAACGAGGTTAATTATTTTTTTCAAATTTTCAAAAAACGATGGGCTATAACCCATGTTTTTTTTTTTTTTTTTTTTTTTTTGTCAAATCCTCAAAAATGATGAAAAACGGTGTGCTATAGTATGCCGTACGGTATGGGCTATAGCCCCTGTTCAAAAATGATGAAAAACGAGGTTAATTATTTTTTTTAAAATTTCAAAAAACGATGGGCTATAACCCATGTTTTTTTTTTTTTTTTCATTTTTTTCAAATCCTCAAAAATGATGAAAAACGGCGTGCTATAGTATGCCGTACGGTATGGGCTATAGCCCCTGTTCAAAAATGATGAAAAACGAGGTTAATTATTTTTTTCAAAATTTCAAAAAACGATGGGCTATAACCCATGTTTTTTTTTTTTTTTTTTTTTTTTTCAAATCCTCAAAAATGATGAAAAACGGCGTGCTATAGTATGCCGTACGGTATGGGCTATAGCCCCTGTTCAAAAATGATGAAAAACGAGGTTAATTATTTTTTTCAAAATTTCAAAAAACGATGGGCTATATAACCCATGTTTTTTTCATTTTTTTCATTTTTTTCAAATCCTCAAAAATTATGGAAAACGGCGTGCTATAGTATGCCGTACGGTATGGGCTATTAGACGAGCGTCTAAAAATGGGATAAAAAACGTCTAAAAATAGACGTCTAAAACACGTCTAAAAATAGACGTGTTTTAGACGTCTATTTTTAGACGTTTTTTAGACGTCTATTTTTAGACGTTTTTTATCCCATTTTTAGACGCACGTCTAATAGCCGGCTATTGCTCAGTGGGAGTTCAGTATAGCCAATGTTCAAAAATGATGAAAAACGAGGTTAATTGTTTTTTTTCAAAATTTCAAAAAACGATGGGCTATAACCCATGTTTTTTTTTTTTTTCTCCAAATCTTTAAAAATGGTGAAAAACGGCGTGCTATAGTATGCCGTACGGTATGGGCTATTAGACGAGCGTCTAAAAATGGGATAAAAAACGTCTAAAAATAGACGTCTAAAACACGTCTAAAAATAGACGTGTTTTAGACGTCTATTTTTTGACGTTTTCTATCCCATTTTTAGACGCACGTCTAATAGCCGGCTATTGCTCAGTGGGATGGTCAAAAATGATGAAAAACGAGGATTAAAAAAGAAGTTCAAAAAATAAAAAAACGATGGGCTATAACCCATGTTTTTTGTTTTTTTCATTTTTTTCAAATCCTCAAAAATGATGAAAAACGGCGTGCTATAGTATGCCGTACGGTATGGGCTATAGCCCCTGTTCAAAAATGATGAAAAACGAGGTTAATTATTTTTTTCAAAATTTCAAAAAACGATGGGCTATAACCCATGTTTTCTTTTTTTTTTTTTTTTTTTTTTTTTAATCCTCAAAAATGATGAAAAACGAGGATTAAAAAAGAAGTTCAAAAAAAAAAAAAACGGTGGGCTATAACCCATGTTTTTTTTTTTTTTTCATTTTTTTCAAATCCTCAAAAATGATGAAAAACGGCGTGCTATAGTATGCCGTACGGTATGGGCTATAGCCCATGTTAAAAAATGATGAAAAACGGGGTTAATTTTTTTTTTCAAAATTTAAAAAAACGATGGGCTATAACCCATGTTTTTTTTTTTTTTCATTTTTTTCAAATCCTCAAAAATGATGAAAAACGGCGTGCTATAGTATGCCGTACGGTATGGGCTATAGCCCATGTTAAAAAATTATGAAAAACGGGGTACATTTTTTTTTTCAAAATAAAAAAAAACGATGGGCTATAACCCATGTTTTGTTTTTTTTTTCATTTTTTTCAAATCCTCAAAAATGATGAAAAACGGCGTGCTATAGTATGCCGTACGGTATGGGCTATAGCCCCTGTTCAAAAATGATGAAAAACGAGGTTAATTATTTTTTTCAAAATTTCAAAAAACGATGGGCTATATAACCCATGTTTTTTTCATTTTTTTCATTTTTTTCAAATCCTCAAAAATTATGGAAAACGGCGTGCTATAGTATGCCGTACGGTATGGGCTATTAGACGAGCGTCTAAAAATGGGATAAAAAACGTCTAAAAATAGACGTCTAAAACACGTCTAAAAATAGACGTGTTTTAGACGTCTATTTTTAGACGTTTTTTAGACGTCTATTTTTAGACGTTTTTTATCCCATTTTTAGACGCACGTCTAATAGCCGGCTATTGCTCAGTGGGAGTTCAGTATAGCCAATGTTCAAAAATGATGAAAAACGAGGTTAATTGTTTTTTTTCAAAATTTCAAAAAACGATGGGCTATAACCCATGTTTTTTTTTTTTTTCTCCAAATCTTTAAAAATGGTGAAAAACGGCGTGCTATAGTATGCCGTACGGTATGGGCTATTAGACGAGCGTCTAAAAATGGGATAAAAAACGTCTAAAAATAGACGTCTAAAACACGTCTAAAAATAGACGTGTTTTAGACGTCTATTTTTTGACGTTTTCTATCCCATTTTTAGACGCACGTCTAATAGCCGGCTATTGCTCAGTGGGATGGTCAAAAATGATGAAAAACGAGGATTAAAAAAGAAGTTCAAAAAATAAAAAAACGATGGGCTATAACCCATGTTTTTTGTTTTTTTCATTTTTTTCAAATCCTCAAAAATGATGAAAAACGGCGTGCTATAGTATGCCGTACGGTATGGGCTATAGCCCCTGTTCAAAAATGATGAAAAACGAGGTTAATTATTTTTTTCAAAATTTCAAAAAACGATGGGCTATAACCCATGTTTTTTTTTTTTTTTTTTTTTTTTTTTTTAATCCTCAAAAATGATGAAAAACGAGGATTAAAAAAGAAGTTCAAAAAAAAAAAAAACGGTGGGCTATAACCCATGTTTTTTTTTTTTTTTCATTTTTTTCAAATCCTCAAAAATGATGAAAAACGGCGTGCTATAGTATGCCGTACGGTATGGGCTATAGCCCATGTTAAAAAATGATGAAAAACGGGGTTATTTTTTTTTTTCAAAATTAAAAAAAACGATGGGCTATAACCCATGTTTTTTTTTTTTTTCATTTTTTTCAAATCCTCAAAAATGATGAAAAACGGCGTGCTATAGTATGCCGTACGGTATGGGCTATAGCCCCTGTTCAAAAATGATGAAAAACGAGGTTAATTATTTTCTTCAAAATTTCAAAAATCGATGGGCTATAACCCATGTTTTTTTTTTTTTCATTTTTTTCAAATCCTCAAAAATGATGGAAAACGGCGTGCTATAGTATGCCGTACGGTATGGGCTATAGCCCCTGTTCAAAAATGATGAAAAACGAGGTTAATTATTTTTTTCAAAATTTCAAAAAACTATGGGCTATAACCCATGTTTTTTTGTTTTTTTTGTTTTTTTAATCCTCAAAAATGATGAAAAACGGCGTGCTATAGTATGCCGTACGGTATGGGCTATAGCCCATGTTCAAAAATGATGAAAAACGGGGTTAATTCTTTTTTTCAAAATAAAAAAAAACGATGGGCTATAACCCATGTTTTTTTTTTTTTCATTTTTTTTAAATCCTCAAAAATGATGGAAAACGGCATGCTATAGTATGCCGTACGGTATGGGCTATAGCCCATGTTCAAAAATGATGAAAAACGAGGTTAATGTTTTTTTTTTAATCCTCAAAAATGATGAAAAACGAGGATTAAAAAAAAAGTTCAAAAAATAAAAAAACGATGGGCTATAACCCATGTTTTTTTTCTTTTTTTCATTTTTTTCAAATCCTCAAAAATGATGAAAAACGGCGTGCTATAGTATGCCGTACGGTATGGGCTATAGCCCCTGTTCAAAAATGATGAAAAACGAGGTTAATTATTTTTTTCAAAATTTCAAAAAACGATGGGCTATAACCCATGTTTTGTTTTGTTTTTTCATTTTTTTCAAATCCTCAAAAATGATGAAAAACGGCGTGCTATAGTATGCCGTACGGTATGGGCTATAGCCCCTGTTCAAAAATGATGAAAAACGAGGTTAATTATTTTTTCAAAATTTCAAAAAACGATGGGCTATATAACCCATGTTTTTTTCATTTTTTTCATTTTTTTCAAATCCTCAAAAATGATGGAAAACGGCGTGCTATAGTATGCCGTACGGTATGGGCTATTAGACGAGCGTCTAAAAATGGGATAAAAAACGTCTAAAAATAGACGTGTTTTAGACGTCTATTTTTAGACGTTTTTTAGACGTCTATTTTTAGACGTTTTTTATCCCATTTTTAGACGCACGTCTAATAGCCGGCTATTGCTCAGTGTCAGTGGGAGTTCAGTATAGCCAATGTTCAAAAATGATGAAAAACGAGGTTAATTGTTTTTTTTCAAAATTTCAAAAAACGATGGGCTATAACCCATGTTTTTTTTTTTGTTTTTTTTCAAATCCTCAAAAATGATGGAAAACGGCGTGCTATAGTATGCCGTACGGTATGGGCTATAGCCCATGTTCAAAAATGATGAAAAACGAGGTTAATGTTTTTTTTCAAAATTTCAAAAAACGATGGGCTATAACCCATGTTTTTTTTTTTTTTTTTTTTTTTTTTTCTCCAAATCTTTAAAAATGGTGAAAAACGGCGTGCTATAGTATGCCGTACGGTATGGGCTATTAGACGAGCGTCTAAAAATGGGATAAAAAACGTCTAAAAATAGACGTCTAAAACACGTCTAAAAATAGACGTGTTTTAGACGTCTATTTTTTGACGTTTTCTATCCCATTTTTAGACGCACGTCTAATAGCCGGCTATTGCTCAGTGGGATGGTCAAAAATGATGAAAAACGAGGATTAAAAAAAAGTTCAAAAAATAAAAAAACGATGGGCTATAACCCATGTTTTTTGTTTTTTTCATTTTTTTCAACTCCTCAAAAATGATGAAAAACGGCGTGCTATAGTATGCCGTACGGTATGGGCTATAGCCCATGTTAAAAAATGATGAAAAACGGGGTTAATTTTTTTTTTCAAAATTAAAAAAAACGATGGGCTATAACCCATGTTTTTGTTTTTTTTCATTTTTTTCAAATCCTCAAAAATGATGAAAAACAGCGTGCTATAGTATGCCGTACGGTATGGGCTATAGCCCATGTTCAAAAATGATGAAAAACTGGGTTAATTTTTTTTTTCAAAATTAAAAAAAACGATGGGCTATAACCCATGTTTTTTTTTTTTTTTCATTTTTTTCAAATCCTCAAAAATGATGAAAAACTGCGTGCTATAGTATGCCGTACGGTATGGGCTATAGCCCCTGTTCAAAAATGATGAAAAACGAGGTTAATTATTTTTTTCAAAATTTCAAAAAACGATGGGCTATAACCCATGTTTTTTTTTTTTTCATTTTTTTCAAATCCTCAAAAATGATGAAAAACGGCGTGCTATAGTATGCCGTACGGTATGGGCTATAGCCCATGTTCAAAAATGATGAAAAACGAGGTTAATGTTTTTTTTCAAAATTTCAAAAAACGATGGGCTATAACCCATGTTTTTTTTTTTTTTTTTTTTTTTTTTCTCCAAATCTTTAAAAATGGTGAAAAACGGCGTGCTATAGTATGCCGTACGGTATGGGCTATTAGACGAGCGTCTAAAAATGGGATAAAAAACGTCTAAAAATAGACGTCTAAAACACGTCTAAAAATAGACGTGTTTTAGACGTCTATTTTTTGACGTTTTCTATCCCATTTTTAGACGCACGTCTAATAGCCGGCTATTGCTCAGTGGGATGGTCAAAAATGATGAAAAACGAGGATTAAAAAAAAAGTTCAAAAAATAAAAAAACGATGGGCTATAACCCATGTTTTTTGTTTTTTTCATTTTTTTCAACTCCTCAAAAATGATGAAAAACTGCGTGCTATAGTATGCCGTACGGTATGGGCTATAGCCCCTGTTCAAAAATGATGAAAAACGGGGTTAATTTTTTTTTTCAAAATTAAAAAAAACGATGGGCTATAACCCATGTTTTTTTTTTTTTCATTTTTTTTAAATCCTCAAAAATGATGGAAAACGGCGTGCTATAGTATGCCGTACGGTATGGGCTATAGCCCATGTTCAAAAATGATGAAAAACGAGGTTAATTATTTTTTTCAAAATTTCAAAAAACGATGGGCTATAACCCATGTTTTTTTTTTTTTTTTTTTTGTTTTTAATCCTCAAAAATGATGAAAAACGGCGTGCTATAGTATGCCGTACGGTATGGGCTATAGCCCCTGTTCAAAAATGATGAAAAACGAGGTTAATTATTTTTTTCAAAATTTCAAAAAACGATGGGCTATAACCCATGTTTTTTTCATTTTTTTCATTTTTTTCAAATCCTCAAAAATGATGGAAAACGGCGTGCTATAGTATGCCGTACGGTATGGGCTATAGCCCATGTTCAAAAATGATGAAAAACGAGGTTAATTATTTTTTTCAAATTTTCAAAAAACTATGGGCTATAACCCATGTTTTTTTTGTTTTTTTTGTTTTTTTAATCCTCAAAAATGATGAAAAACGGCGTGCTATAGTATGCCGTACGGTATGGGCTATAGCCCATGTTCAAAAATGATGAAAAACTGGGTTAATTTTTTTTTTCAAAATTAAAAAAAACGATGGGCTATAACCCATGTTTTTTTTTTTTTCATTTTTTTTAAATCCTCAAAAATGATGGAAAACGGCGTGCTATAGTATGCCGTACGGTATGGGCTATAGCCCATGTTCAAAAATGATGAAAAACGAGGTTAATGTTTTTTTTCAAAATTTCAAAAAACGATGGGCTATAACCCATGTTTTTTTTTTTTTTTTTTTTCTCCAAATCTTTAAAAATGGTGAAAAACGGCGTGCTATAGTATGCCGTACGGTATGGGCTATTAGACGAGCGTCTAAAAATGGGATAAAAAACGTCTAAAAATAGACGTCTAAAACACGTCTAAAAATAGACGTGTTTTAGACGTCTATTTTTTGACGTTTTCTATCCCATTTTTAGACGCACGTCTAATAGCCGGCTATTGCTCAGTGGGATGGTCAAAAATGATGAAAAACGAGGATTAAAAAAAAAGTTCAAAAAATAAAAAAAACGATGGGCTATAACCCATGTTTTTTGTTTTTTTCATTTTTTTCAAATCCTCAAAAATGATGAAAAACTGCGTGCTATAGTATGCCGTACGGTATGGGCTATAGCCCCTGTTCAAAAATGATGAAAAACGAGGTTAATTATTTTTTTCAAAATTTCAAAAAACGATGGGCTATAACCCATGTTTTTTGTTTTTTTCATTTTTTTCAACTCCTCAAAAATGATGAAAAACTGCGTGCTATAGTATGCCGTACGGTATGGGCTATAGCCCCTGTTCAAAAATGATGAAAAACGGGGTTAATTTTTTTTTTCAAAATTAAAAAAAACGATGGGCTATAACCCATGTTTTTTTTTTTTTCATTTTTTTTAAATCCTCAAAAATGATGGAAAACGGCGTGCTATAGTATGCCGTACGGTATGGGCTATAGCCCATGTTCAAAAATGATGAAAAACGAGGTTAATTATTTTTTTCAAAATTTCAAAAAACGATGGGCTATAACCCATGTTTTTTTTTTTTTGTTTTTTGTTTTTAATCCTCAAAAATGATGAAAAACGGCGTGCTATAGTATGCCGTACGGTATGGGCTATAGCCCCTGTTCAAAAATGATGAAAAACGAGGTTAATTATTTTTTTCAAAATTTCAAAAAACGATGGGCTATAACCCATGTTTTTTTCATTTTTTTCATTTTTTTCAAATCCTCAAAAATGATGGAAAACGGCGTGCTATAGTATGCCGTACGGTATGGGCTATAGCCCATGTTCAAAAATGATGAAAAACGAGGTTAATTATTTTTTTCAAATTTTCAAAAAACTATGGGCTATAACCCATGTTTTTTTTGTTTTTTTTGTTTTTTTAATCCTCAAAAATGATGAAAAACGGCGTGCTATAGTATGCCGTACGGTATGGGCTATAGCCCATGTTCAAAAATGATGAAAAACTGGGTTAATTTTTTTTTTCAAAATTAAAAAAAACGATGGGCTATAACCCATGTTTTTTTTTTTTTCATTTTTTTTAAATCCTCAAAAATGATGGAAAACGGCGTGCTATAGTATGCCGTACGGTATGGGCTATAGCCCATGTTCAAAAATGATGAAAAACGAGGTTAATGTTTTTTTTCAAAATTTCAAAAAACGATGGGCTATAACCCATGTTTTTTTTTTTTTTTTTTTTCTCCAAATCTTTAAAAATGGTGAAAAACGGCGTGCTATAGTATGCCGTACGGTATGGGCTATTAGACGAGCGTCTAAAAATGGGATAAAAAACGTCTAAAAATAGACGTCTAAAACACGTCTAAAAATAGACGTGTTTTAGACGTCTATTTTTTGACGTTTTCTATCCCATTTTTAGACGCACGTCTAATAGCCGGCTATTGCTCAGTGGGATGGTCAAAAATGATGAAAAACGAGGATTAAAAAAAAAGTTCAAAAAATAAAAAAAACGATGGGCTATAACCCATGTTTTTTGTTTTTTTCATTTTTTTCAAATCCTCAAAAATGATGAAAAACTGCGTGCTATAGTATGCCGTACGGTATGGGCTATAGCCCCTGTTCAAAAATGATGAAAAACGAGGTTAATTATTTTTTTCAAAATTTCAAAAAACGATGGGCTATAACCCATGTTTTTTTTTTTTTCATTTTTTTCAAATCCTCAAAAATGATGAAAAACGGCGTGCTATAGTATGCCGTACGGTATGGGCTATAGCCCATGTTCAAAAATGATGAAAAACGAGGTTAATGTTTTTTTTCAAAATTTCAAAAAACGATGGGCTATAACCCATGTTTTTTTTTTTTTTTTTTTTTTTTTAATCCTCAAAAATGATGAAAAACGGCGTGCTATAGTATGCCGTACGGTATGGGCTATAGCCCCTGTTCAAAAATGATGAAAAACGAGGTTAATTATTTTTTTCAAAATTTCAAAAAACGATGGGCTATAACCCATGTTTTTTTCATTTTTTTCATTTTTTTCAAATCCTCAAAAATGATGGAAAACGGCGTGCTATAGTATGCCGTACGGTATGGGCTATAGCCCATGTTCAAAAATGATGAAAAACGAGGTTAATTATTTTTTTCAAATTTTCAAAAAACTATGGGCTATAACCCATGTTTTTTTTGTTTTTTTTGTTTTTTTAATCCTCAAAAATGATGAAAAACGGCGTGCTATAGTATGCCGTACGGTATGGGCTATAGCCCATGTTCAAAAATGATGAAAAACGGGGTTAATTTTTTTTTTCAAAATAAAAAAAAACGATGGGCTATAACCCATGTTTTTTTTTTTTTCATTTTTTTTAAATCCTCAAAAATGATGGAAAACGGCGTGCTATAGTATGCCGTACGGTATGGGCTATAGCCCATGTTCAAAAATGATGAAAAACGAGGTTAATGTTTTTTTTCAAAATTTCAAAAAACGATGGGCTATAACCCATGTTTTTTTTTTTTTTTTTTTTCTCCAAATCTTTAAAAATGGTGAAAAACGGCGTGCTATAGTATGCCGTACGGTATGGGCTATTAGACGAGCGTCTAAAAATGGGATAAAAAACGTCTAAAAATAGACGTCTAAAACACGTCTAAAAATAGACGTGTTTTAGACGTCTATTTTTTGACGTTTTCTATCCCATTTTTAGACGCACGTCTAATAGCCGGCTATTGCTCAGTGGGATGGTCAAAAATGATGAAAAACGAGGATTCAAAAAAAAGTTCAAAAAATAAAAAAACGATGGGCTATAACCCATGTTTTTTGTTTTTTTCATTTTTTTCAAATCCTCAAAAATGATGAAAAACTGCGTGCTATAGTATGCCGTACGGTATGGGCTATAGCCCCTGTTCAAAAATGATGAAAAACGAGGTTAATTATTTTTTTCAAAATTTCAAAAACGATGGGCTATAACCCATGTTTTTTTTTTTTTCTTTTTTTTCAAATCCTCAAAAATGATGAAAAACGGCGTGCTATAGTATGCCGTACGGTATGGGCTATAGCCCATGTTCAAAAATGATGAAAAACGAGGTTAATGTTTTTTTTCAAAATTTCAAAAAACGATGGGCTATAACCCATGTTTTTTTTTTTTTTTTTTTTTTTTTTTCTCCAAATCTTTAAAAATGGTGAAAAACGGCGTGCTATAGTATGCCGTACAGTATGGGCTATTAGACGAGCGTCTAAAAATGGGATAAAAAACGTCTAAAAATAGACGTCTAAAACACGTCTAAAAATAGACGTGTTTTAGACGTCTATTTTTTGACGTTTTCTATCCCATTTTTAGACGCACGTCTAATAGCCGGCTATTGCTCAGTGGGATGGTCAAAAATGATGAAAAACGAGGATTAAAAAAAAAGTTCAAAAAATAAAAAAACGATGGGCTATAACCCATGTTTTTTGTTTTTTTCATTTTTTTCAACTCCTCAAAAATGATGAAAAACTGCGTGCTATAGTATGCCGTACGGTATGGGCTATAGCCCCTGTTCAAAAATGATGAAAAACGGGGTTAATTTTTTTTTTCAAAATTAAAAAAAACGATGGGCTATAACCCATGTTTTTTTTTTTTTCATTTTTTTTAAATCCTCAAAAATGATGGAAAACGGCGTGCTATAGTATGCCGTACGGTATGGGCTATAGCCCATGTTCAAAAATGATGAAAAACGAGGTTAATTATTTTTTTCAAAATTTCAAAAAACGATGGGCTATAACCCATGTTTTTTTTTTTTTTTTTTTTTTTTTTAATCCTCAAAAATGATGAAAAACGGCGTGCTATAGTATGCCGTACGGTATGGGCTATAGCCCCTGTTCAAAAATGATGAAAAACGAGGTTAATTATTTTTTTCAAAATTTCAAAAAACGATGGGCTATAACCCATGTTTTTTTCATTTTTTTCATTTTTTTCAAATCCTCAAAAATGATGGAAAACGGCGTGCTATAGTATGCCGTACGGTATGGGCTATAGCCCATGTTCAAAAATGATGAAAAACGAGGTTAATTATTTTTTTCAAATTTTCAAAAAACTATGGGCTATAACCCATGTTTTTTTTGTTTTTTTTGTTTTTTTAATCCTCAAAAATGATGAAAAACGGCGTGCTATAGTATGCCGTACGGTATGGGCTATAGCCCATGTTCAAAAATGATGAAAAACGGGGTTAATTTTTTTTTTCAAAATAAAAAAAAACGATGGGCTATAACCCATGTTTTTTTTTTTTTCATTTTTTTTAAATCCTCAAAAATGATGGAAAACGGCGTGCTATAGTATGCCGTACGGTATGGGCTATAGCCCATGTTCAAAAATGATGAAAAACGAGGTTAATGTTTTTTTTCAAAATTTCAAAAAACGATGGGCTATAACCCATGTTTTTTTTTTTTTTTTTTTTTTTTTTTCTCCAAATCTTTAAAAATGGTGAAAAACGGCGTGCTATAGTATGCCGTACGGTATGGGCTATTAGACGAGCGTCTAAAAATGGGATAAAAAACGTCTAAAAATAGACGTCTAAAACACGTCTAAAAATAGACGTGTTTTAGACGTCTATTTTTTGACGTTTTTTATCCCATTTTTAGACGCACGTCTAATAGCCGGCTATTGCTCAGTGGGATGGTCAAAAATGATGAAAAACGAGGATTAAAAAAAAAGTTCAAAAAATAAAAAAACGATGGGCTATAACCCATGTTTTTTGTTTTTTTCATTTTTTTCAACTCCTCAAAAATGATGAAAAACGGCGTGCTATAGTATGCCGTACGGTATGGGCTATAGCCCATGTTAAAAAATGATGAAAAACGGGGTTAATTTTTTTTTTCAAAATTAAAAAAAACGATGGGCTATAACCCATGTTTTTGTTTTTTTTCATTTTTTTCAAATCCTCAAAAATGATGAAAAACGGCGTGCTATAGTATGCCGTACGGTATGGGCTATAGCCATTGTTCAAAAATGATGAAAAACGAGGTTAATTATTTTTTTCAAAATTTCAAAAAACGATGGGCTATAACCCATGTTTTTTTTATTTATTTTTTATTTTTAATCCTCAAAAATGATGAAAAACGGCGTGCTATAGTATGCCGTACGGTATGGGCTATAGCCCCTGTTCAAAAATGATGAAAAACGAGGTTAATTATTTTTTTCAAAATTTCAAAAAACGATGGGCTATAACCCATGTTTTTTTTTCATTTTTTTCATTTTTTTCAAATCCTCAAAAATGATGGAAAACGGCGTGCTATAGTATGCCGTACGGTATGGGCTATAGCCCCTGTTCAAAAATGATGAAAAACGAGGTTAATTATTTTTTTCAAAATTTCAAAAAACGATGGGCTATAACCCATGTTTTTTTTTCATTTTTTTCATTTTTTTCAAATCCTCAAAAATGATGGAAAACGGCGTGCTATAGTATGCCGTACGGTATGGGCTATAGCCCATGTTCAAAAATGATGAAAAACGGGGTTAATTTTTTTTTTCAAAATAAAAAAAAACGATGGGCTATAACCCATGTTTTTTTTTTTTTCATTTTTTTTAAATCCTCAAAAATGATGGAAAACGGCGTGCTATAGTATGCCGTACGGTATGGGCTATAGCCCATGTTCAAAAATGATGAAAAACGAGGTTAATGTTTTTTTTCAAAATTTCAAAAAACGATGGGCTATAACCCATGTTTTTTTTTTTTTTTTTTTTTTTTTTTCTCCAAATCTTTAAAAATGGTGAAAAACGGCGTGCTATAGTATGCCGTACGGTATGGGCTATTAGACGAGCGTCTAAAAATGGGATAAAAAACGTCTAAAAATAGACGTCTAAAACACGTCTAAAAATAGACGTGTTTTAGACGTCTATTTTTTGACGTTTTTTATCCCATTTTTAGACGCACGTCTAATAGCCGGCTATTGCTCAGTGGGATGGTCAAAAATGATGAAAAACGAGGATTAAAAAAAAAGTTCAAAAAATAAAAAAACGATGGGCTATAACCCATGTTTTTTGTTTTTTTCATTTTTTTCAACTCCTCAAAAATGATGAAAAACGGCGTGCTATAGTATGCCGTACGGTATGGGCTATAGCCCATGTTAAAAAATGATGAAAAACGGGGTTAATTTTTTTTTTCAAAATTAAAAAAAACGATGGGCTATAACCCATGTTTTTGTTTTTTTTCATTTTTTTCAAATCCTCAAAAATGATGAAAAACGGCGTGCTATAGTATGCCGTACGGTATGGGCTATAGCCATTGTTCAAAAATGATGAAAAACGAGGTTAATTATTTTTTTCAAAATTTCAAAAAACGATGGGCTATAACCCATGTTTTTTTTATTTATTTTTTATTTTTAATCCTCAAAAATGATGAAAAACGGCGTGCTATAGTATGCCGTACGGTATGGGCTATAGCCCCTGTTCAAAAATGATGAAAAACGAGGTTAATTATTTTTTTCAAAATTTCAAAAAACGATGGGCTATAACCCATGTTTTTTTTTCATTTTTTTCATTTTTTTCAAATCCTCAAAAATGATGGAAAACGGCGTGCTATAGTATGCCGTACGGTATGGGCTATAGCCCCTGTTCAAAAATGATGAAAAACGAGGTTAATTATTTTTTTCAAAATTTCAAAAAACTATGGGCTATAACCCATGTTTTTTTTGTTTTTTTTGTTTTTTTAATCCTCAAAAATGATGAAAAACGGCGTGCTATAGTATGCCGTACGGTATGGGCTATAGCCCATGTTCAAAAATGATGAAAAACGGGGTTAATTTTTTTTTTCAAAATAAAAAAAAACGATGGGCTATAACCCATGTTTTTGTTTTTTTTCATTTTTTTCAAATCCTCAAAAATGATGAAAAACGGCGTGCTATAGTATGCCGTACGGTATGGGCTATAGCCCCTGTTCAAAAATGATGAAAAACGAGGTTAATTATTTTTTTCAAAATTTCAAAAAACGATGGGCTATAACCCATGTTTTTTTTGTTTTGTTTTTTTTTTTTAATCCTCAAAAATGATGAAAAACGGCGTGCTATAGTATGCCGTACGGTATGGGCTATAGCCCATGTTCAAAAATGATGAAAAACAGGGTTAATTTCTTTTTTTCAAAATTAAAAAAAACGATGGGCTATAACCCATGTTTTTTTCATTTTTTTCATTTTTTTCAAATCCTCAAAAATGATGGAAAACGGCGTGCTATAGTATGCCGTACGGTATGGGCTATAGCCCATGTTCAAAAATGATGAAAAACGAGGTTAATTATTTTTTTCAAAATTTCAAAAAACTATGGGCTATAACCCATGTTTTTTTTGTTTTTTTAATCCTCAAAAATGATGAAAAACGGCGTGCTATAGTATGCCGTACGGTATGGGCTATAGCCCATGTTCAAAAATGATGAAAAACGGGGTTAATTTTTTTTTTCAAAATTAAAAAAAACGATGGGCTATAACCCATGTTTTTTTTTTTTTAATTTTTTTTAAATCCTCAAAAATGATGGAAAACGGCGTGCTATAGTATGCCGTACGGTATGGGCTATAGCCCATGTTAAAAAATGATGAAAAACGGGGTTAATTTTTTTTTTCAAAATTAAAAAAAACGATGGGCTATAACCCATGTTTTTGTTTTTTTTCATTTTTTTCAAATCCTCAAAAATGATGAAAAACGGCGTGCTATAGTATGCCGTACGGTATGGGCTATAGCCCATGTTCAAAAATGATGAAAAACGGGGTTAATTTTTTTTTTCAAAATTAAAAAAAACGATGGGCTATAACCCATGTTTTTTTTTTTTTTTCATTTTTTTCAAATCCTCAAAAATGATGAAAAACTGCGTGCTATAGTATGCCGTACGGTATGGGCTATAGCCCCTGTTCAAAAATGATGAAAAACGAGGTTAATTATTTTTTTCAAAATTTCAAAAAACGATGGGCTATAACCCATGTTTTTTTTTTTTTCATTTTTTTCAAATCCTCAAAAATGATGAAAAACGGCGTGCTATAGTATGCCGTACGGTATGGGCTATAGCCATTGTTCAAAAATGATGAAAAACGAGGTTAATTATTTTTTTCAAAATTTAAAAAAACGATGGGCTATAACCCATGTTTTTTTTTTTTTTTTTTTTTTTTTAATCCTCAAAAATGATGAAAAACGGCGTGCTATAGTATGCCGTACGGTATGGGCTATAGCCCCTGTTCAAAAATGATGAAAAACGAGGTTAATTATTTTTTTCAAAATTTCAAAAAACGATGGGCTATAACCCATGTTTTTTTTTCATTTTTTTCATTTTTTTCAAATCCTCAAAAATGATGGAAAACGGCGTGCTATAGTATGCCGTACGGTATGGGCTATAGCCCCTGTTCAAAAATGATGAAAAACGAGGTTAATTATTTTTTTCAAAATTTCAAAAAACTATGGGCTATAACCCATGTTTTTTTTGTTTTTTTTGTTTTTTTAATCCTCAAAAATGATGAAAAACGGCGTGCTATAGTATGCCGTACGGTATGGGCTATAGCCCATGTTCAAAAATGATGAAAAACGGGGTTAATTTTTTTTTTCAAAATAAAAAAAAACGATGGGCTATAACCCATGTTTTTGTTTTTTTTCATTTTTTTCAAATCCTCAAAAATGATGAAAAACGGCGTGCTATAGTATGCCGTACGGTATGGGCTATAGCCCCTGTTCAAAAATGATGAAAAACGAGGTTAATTATTTTTTTCAAAATTTCAAAAAACGATGGGCTATAACCCATGTTTTTTTTTTTTTTTTTTTTTTTTTTAATCCTCAAAAATGATGAAAAACGGCGTGCTATAGTATGCCGTACGGTATGGGCTATAGCCCATGTTCAAAAATGATGAAAAACAGGGTTAATTTCTTTTTTTCAAAATTAAAAAAAACGATGGGCTATAACCCATGTTTTTTTCATTTTTTTCATTTTTTTCAAATCCTCAAAAATGATGGAAAACGGCGTGCTATAGTATGCCGTACGGTATGGGCTATAGCCCATGTTCAAAAATGATGAAAAACGAGGTTAATTATTTTTTTCAAAATTTCAAAAAACTATGGGCTATAACCCATGTTTTTTTTGTTTTTTTTGTTTTTTTAATCCTCAAAAATGATGAAAAACGGCGTGCTATAGTATGCCGTACGGTATGGGCTATAGCCCATGTTCAAAAATGATGAAAAACGGGGTTAATTTTTTTTTTCAAAATGAAAAAAAACGATGGGCTATAACCCATGTTTTTTTTTTTTTCATTTTTTTTAAATCCTCAAAAATGATGGAAATCGGCGTGCTATAGTATGCCGTACGGTATGGGCTATAGCCCATGTTAAAAAATGATGAAAAACGGGGTTAATTTTTTTTTTCAAAATTAAAAAAAACGATGGGCTATAACCCATGTTTTTGTTTTTTTTCATTTTTTTCAAATCCTCAAAAATGATGAAAAACGGCGTGCTATAGTATGCCGTACGGTATGGGCTATAGCCCATGTTCAAAAATGATGAAAAACGGGTTTAATTTTTTTTTTCAAAATTAAAAAAAACGATGGGCTATAACCCATGTTTTTTTTTTTTTTTCATTTTTTTCAAATCCTCAAAAATGATGAAAAACTGCGTGCTATAGTATGCCGTACGGTATGGGCTATAGCCCCTGTTCAAAAATGATGAAAAACGAGGTTAATTATTTTTTTCAAATTTTCAAAAAACGATGGGCTATAACCCATGTTTTTTTTTTTTTTTTTTTTTTTTTAATCCTCAAAAATGATGAAAAACGGCGTGCTATAGTATGCCGTACGGTATGGGCTATAGCCCCTGTTCAAAAATGATGAAAAACGAGGTTAATTATTTTTTTCAAAATTTCAAAAAACGATGGGCTATAACCCATGTTTTTTTTCATTTTTTTCATTTTTTTCAAATCCTCAAAAATGATGGAAAACGGCGTGCTATAGTATGCCGTACGGTATGGGCTATAGCCCATGTTCAAAAATGATGAAAAACAGGGTTAATTTCTTTTTTTCAAAATAAAAAAAAACGATGGGCTATAACCCATGTTTTTTTCATTTTTTTCATTTTTTTCAAATCCTCAAAAATGATGGAAAACGGCGTGCTATAGTATGCCGTACGGTATGGGCTATAGCCCATGTTCAAAAATGATGAAAAACGAGGTTAATTATTTTTTTCAAAATTTCAAAAAACTATGGGCTATAACCCATGTTTTTTTTGTTTTTTTTGTTTTTTTAATCCTCAAAAATGATGAAAAACGGCGTGCTATAGTATGCCGTACGGTATGGGCTATAGCCCATGTTCAAAAATGATGAAAAACGGGGTTAAATTTTTTTTTCAAAATGAAAAAAAACGATGGGCTATAACCCATGTTTTTTTTTTTTTCATTTTTTTTAAATCCTCAAAAATGATGGAAAACGGCGTGCTATAGTATGCCGTACGGTATGGGCTATAGCCCATGTTAAAAAATGATGAAAAACGGGGTTAATTTTTTTTTTCAAAATTAAAAAAAACGATGGGCTATAACCCATGTTTTTGTTTTTTTTAATTTTTTTCAAATCCTCAAAAATGATGAAAAACGGCGTGCTATAGTATGCCGTACGGTATGGGCTATAGCCCATGTTCAAAAATGATGAAAAACGGGGTTAATTTTTTTTTTCAAAATTAAAAAAAACGATGGGCTATAACCCATGTTTTTTTTTTTTTTTCATTTTTTTCAAATCCTCAAAAATGATGAAAAACTGCGTGCTATAGTATGCCGTACGGTATGGGCTATAGCCATTGTTCAAAAATGATGAAAAACGAGGTTAATTATTTTTTTCAAAATTTCAAAAAACGATGGGCTATAACCCATGTTTTTTTTTTTTTTTTTTTTTTAAATCCTCAAAAATGATGAAAAACGGCGTGCTATAGTATGCCGTACGGTATGGGCTATAGCCCCTGTTCAAAAATGATGAAAAACGAGGTTAATTATTTTTTTCAAAATTTCAAAAAACGATGGGCTATAACCCATGTTTTTTTTCATTTTTTTCATTTTTTTCAAATCCTCAAAAATGATGGAAAACGGCGTGCTATAGTATGCCGTACGGTATGGGCTATAGCCCCTGTTCAAAAATGATGAAAAACGAGGTTAATTATTTTTTTCAAAATTTCAAAAAACTATGGGCTATAACCCATGTTTTTTTTGTTTTTTTTGTTTTTTTAATCCTCAAAAATGATGAAAAACGGCGTGCTATAGTATGCCGTACGGTATGGGCTATAGCCCATGTTCAAAAATGATGAAAAACGGGGTTAATTTTTTTTTTCAAAATAAAAAAAAACGATGGGCTATAACCCATGTTTTTGTTTTTTTTCATTTTTTTCAAATCCTCAAAAATGATGAAAAACGGCGTGCTATAGTATGCCGTACGGTATGGGCTATAGCCCCTGTTCAAAAATGATGAAAAACGAGGTTAATTATTTTTTTCAAAATTTCAAAAAACGATGGGCTATAACCCATGTTTTTTTTTTTTTTTTTTTTTTTTTAATCCTCAAAAATGATGAAAAACGGCGTGCTATAGTATGCCGTACGGTATGGGCTATAGCCCCTGTTCAAAAATGATGAAAAACTAGGTTAATTATTTTTTTCAAAATTTCAAAAAACGATGGGCTATAACCCATGTTTTTTTCATTTTTTTCATTTTTTTCAAATCCTCAAAAATGATGGAAAACGGCGTGCTATAGTATGCCGTACGGTATGGGCTATAGCCCATGTTCAAAAATGATGAAAAACGAGGTTAATTATTTTTTTCAAAATTTCAAAAAACTATGGGCTATAACCCATGTTTTTTTTGTTTTTTTTGTTTTTTTAATCCTCAAAAATGATGAAAAACGGCGTGCTATAGTATGCCGTACGGTATGGGCTATAGCCCATGTTCAAAAATGATGAAAAACGGGGTTAATTTTTTTTTTCAAAATAAAAAAAAACGATGGGCTATAACCCATGTTTTTTTTTTTTTCATTTTTTTTAAATCCTCAAAAATGATGGAAAACGGCGTGCTATAGTATGCCGTACGGTATGGGCTATAGCCCCTGTTCAAAAATGATGAAAAACTAGGTTAATTATTTTTTTCAAAATTTCAAAAAACGATGGGCTATAACCCATGTTTTTTTCATTTTTTTCATTTTTTTCAAATCCTCAAAAATGATGGAAAACGGCGTGCTATAGTATGCCGTACGGTATGGGCTATAGCCCATGTTCAAAAATGATGAAAAACGAGGTTAATTATTTTTTTCAAAATTTCAAAAAACTATGGGCTATAACCCATGTTTTTTTTGTTTTTTTTGTTTTTTTAATCCTCAAAAATGATGAAAAACGGCGTGCTATAGTATGCCGTACGGTATGGGCTATAGCCCATGTTCAAAAATGATGAAAAACGGGGTAAATTTTTTTTTTCAAAATTAAAAAAAACGATGGGCTATAACCCATGTTTTTTTTTTTTTCATTTTTTTTAAATCCTCAAAAATGATGGAAAACGGCGTGCTATAGTATGCCGTACGGTATGGGCTATAGCCCATGTTCAAAAATGATGAAAAACGGGGTTAATTTTTTTTTTCAAAATTAAAAAAAACGATGGGCTATAACCCATGTTTTTTTTTTTTTTCATTTTTTTCAAATCCTCAAAAATGATGAAAAACTGCGTGCTATAGTATGCCGTACGGTATGGGCTATAGCCCCTGTTCAAAAATGATGAAAAACTAGGTTAATTATTTTTTTCAAAATTTCAAAAAACGATGGGCTATAACCCATGTTTTTTTTTTTTTTCATTTTTTTCAAATCCTCAAAAATGATGAAAAACGGCGTGCTATAGTATGCCGTACGGTATGGGCTATAGCCCCTGTTCAAAAATGATGAAAAACGAGGTTAATTATTTTTTTCAAAATTTCAAAAAACGATGGGCTATAACCCATGTTTTTTTTTTTTTTTTTTTTTTTTTAATCCTCAAAAATGATGAAAAACGGCGTGCTATAGTATGCCGTACGGTATGGGCTATAGCCCATGTTTAAAAATGATGAAAAACGGGGTTAATTTTTTTTTTTCAAAATTTCAAAAAACGATGGGCTATAACCCATGTTTTTTTTTTTTTTTTTTTTTTTTATCCTCAAAAATGATGAAAAACGGCGTGCTATAGTATGCCGTACGGTATGGGCTATAGCCCATGTTAAAAAATTATGAAAAACGGGGTACATTTTTTTTTTCAAAATAAAAAAAAACGATGGGCTATAACCCATGTTTTGTTTTTTTTTCATTTTTTTCAAATCCTCAAAAATGATGAAAAACGGCGTGCTATAGTATGCCGTACGGTATGGGCTATAGCCCATGTTCAAAAATGATGAAAAACGGGGTTAATTTTTTTTTTTCAAAATTAAAAAAAACGATGGGCTATAACCCATGTTTTTTTTTTTTTTCATTTTTTTCAAATCCTCAAAAATTATGGAAAACTGCGTGCTATAGTATGCCGTACGGTATGGGCTATAGCCCCTGTTCAAAAATGATGAAAAACAAGGTTAATTATTTTTTTCAAAATTTCAAAAAACGATGGGCTATAACCCATGTTTTTTTTTTTTTTTTTTTTTTTTGAATCCTCAAAAATGATGAAAAACGGCGTGCTATAGTATGCCGTACGGTATGGGCTATAGCCCATGTTTAAAAATGATGAAAAACGGGGTTAATTTTTTTTTTTCAAAATTTCAAAAAACGATGGGCTATAACCATGTTTTTTTTTTTTTTTTTTTTTTAATCCTCAAAAATGATGAAAAACGGCGTGCTATAGTATGCCGTACGGTATGGGCTATAGCCCATGTTAAAAAATTATGAAAAACGGGGTACATTTTTTTTTTCAAAATAAAAAAAAACGATGGGCTATAACCCATGTTTTGTTTTTTTTTCATTTTTTTCAAATCCTCAAAAATGATGAAAAACGGCGTGCTATAGTATGCCGTACGGTATGGGCTATAGCCCATGTTCAAAAATGATGAAAAACGGGGTTACATTTTTTTTTTCAAAATTAAAAAAAACGATGGGCTATAACCCATGTTTTTTTTTTTTTTCATTTTTTTCAAATCCTCAAAACTGATGAAAAACGGCGTGCTATAGTATGCCGTACGGTATGGGCTATAGCCATTGTTCAAAAATGATGAAAAACGAGGTTAATTATTTTTTTCAAAATTTAAAAAAACGATGGGCTATAACCCATGTTTTTTTTTTTTTTTTTTTTTTTTTAATCCTCAAAAATGATGAAAAACGGCGTGCTATAGTATGCCGTACGGTATGGGCTATAGCCCCTGTTCAAAAATGATGAAAAACGAGGTTAATTATTTTTTTCAAAATTTCAAAAAACGATGGGCTATAACCCATGTTTTTTTTTCATTTTTTTCATTTTTTTCAAATCCTCAAAAATGATGGAAAACGGCGTGCTATAGTATGCCGTACGGTATGGGCTATAGCCCCTGTTCAAAAATGATGAAAAACGAGGTTAATTATTTTTTTCAAAATTTCAAAAAACTATGGGCTATAACCCATGTTTTTTTTGTTTTTTTTGTTTTTTTAATCCTCAAAAATGATGAAAAACGGCGTGCTATAGTATGCCGTACGGTATGGGCTATAGCCCATGTTCAAAAATGATGAAAAACGGGGTTAATTTTTTTTTTCAAAATAAAAAAAAACGATGGGCTATAACCCATGTTTTTGTTTTTTTTCATTTTTTTCAAATCCTCAAAAATGATGAAAAACGGCGTGCTATAGTATGCCGT
Organism: Protomyctophum parallelum; assembly: GCF_964188405.1. Taxonomy (NCBI): domain Eukaryota; kingdom Metazoa; phylum Chordata; class Actinopteri; order Myctophiformes; family Myctophidae; genus Protomyctophum; species Protomyctophum parallelum. The sequence goes on along the minus strand of NC_139708.1, from coordinate 16,733,581 downwards.
ACGGTATGGGCTATAGCCCCTGTTCAAAAATGATGAAAAACGAGGTTAATTATTTTTTTCAAAATTTCAAAAAACGATGGGCTATAACCCATGTTTTTTTTTTTTTTTTTTTTTTTTTTAATCCTCAAAAATGATGAAAAACGGCGTGCTATAGTATGCCGTACGGTATGGGCTATAGCCCATGTTCAAAAATGATGAAAAACAGGGTTAATTTCTTTTTTTCAAAATTAAAAAAAACGATGGGCTATAACCCATGTTTTTTTCATTTTTTTCATTTTTTTCAAATCCTCAAAAATGATGGAAAACGGCGTGCTATAGTATGCCGTACGGTATGGGCTATAGCCCATGTTCAAAAATGATGAAAAACGAGGTTAATTATTTTTTTCAAAATTTCAAAAAACTATGGGCTATAACCCATGTTTTTTTTGTTTTTTTTGTTTTTTTAATCCTCAAAAATGATGAAAAACGGCGTGCTATAGTATGCCGTACGGTATGGGCTATAGCCCATGTTCAAAAATGATGAAAAACTGGGTTAATTTTTTTTTTCAAAATGAAAAAAAAACGATGGGCTATAACCCATGTTTTTTTTTTTTTCATTTTTTTTAAATCCTCAAAAATGATGGAAATCGGCGTGCTATAGTATGCCGTACGGTATGGGCTATAGCCCATGTTAAAAAATGATGAAAAACGGGGTTAATTTTTTTTTTCAAAATTAAAAAAAACGATGGGCTATAACCCATGTTTTTGTTTTTTTTCATTTTTTTCAAATCCTCAAAAATGATGAAAAACGGCGTGCTATAGTATGCCGTACGGTATGGGCTATAGCCCATGTTCAAAAATGATGAAAAACGGGGTTAATTTTTTTTTTCAAAATTAAAAAAAACGATGGGCTATAACCCATGTTTTTTTTTTTTTTTCATTTTTTTCAAATCCTCAAAAATGATGAAAAACGGCGTGCTATAGTATGCCGTACGGTATGGGCTATAGCCCATGTTCAAAAATGATGAAAAACGAGGTTAATTATTTTTTTCAAAATTTCAAAAAACTATGGGCTATAACCCATGTTTTTTTTGTTTTTTTTGTTTTTTTAATCCTCAAAAATGATGAAAAACGGCGTGCTATAGTATGCCGTACGGTATGGGCTATAGCCCATGTTCAAAAATGATGAAAAACGGGGTTAATTCTTTTTTTCAAAATGAAAAAAAACGATGGGCTATAACCCATGTTTTTTTTTTTTTCATTTTTTTTAAATCCTCAAAAATGATGGAAATCGGCGTGCTATAGTATGCCGTACGGTATGGGCTATAGCCCATGTTAAAAAATGATGAAAAACGGGGTTAATTTTTTTTTTCAAAATTAAAAAAAACGATGGGCTATAACCCATGTTTTTGTTTTTTTTCATTTTTTTCAAATCCTCAAAAATGATGAAAAACGGCGTGCTATAGTATGCCGTACGGTATGGGCTATAGCCCATGTTCAAAAATGATGAAAAACGGGGTTAATTTTTTTTTTCAAAATTAAAAAAAACGATGGGCTATAACCCATGTTTTTTTTTTTTTTTCATTTTTTTCAAATCCTCAAAAATGATGAAAAACTGCGTGCTATAGTATGCCGTACGGTATGGGCTATAGCCCCTGTTCAAAAATGATGAAAAACGAGGTTAATTATTTTTTTCAAAATTTCAAAAAACGATGGGCTATAACCCATGTTTTTTTTTTTTTCATTTTTTTCAAATCCTCAAAAATGATGAAAAACGGCGTGCTATAGTATGCCGTACGGTATGGGCTATAGCCATTGTTCAAAAATGATGAAAAACGAGGTTAATTATTTTTTTCAAAATTTCAAAAAACGATGGGCTATAACCCATGTTTTTTTTTTTTTTTTTTTTTTTTTTATCCTCAAAAATGATGAAAAACGGCGTGCTATAGTATGCCGTACGGTATGGGCTATAGCCCCTGTTCAAAAATGATGAAAAACGAGGTTAATTATTTTTTTCAAAATTCCAAAAAACGATGGGCTATAACCCATGTTTTTTTTCATTTTTTTCATTTTTTTCAAATCCTCAAAAATGATGGAAAACGGCGTGCTATAGTATGCCGTACGGTATGGGCTATAGCCCCTGTTCAAAAATGATGAAAAACGAGGTTAATTATTTTTTTCAAAATTTCAAAAAACGATGGGCTATAACCCATGTTTTTTTTTTTTTTTTTTTTTTTTTTAATCCTCAAAAATGATGAAAAACGGCGTGCTATAGTATGCCGTACGGTATGGGCTATAGCCCATGTTCAAAAATGATGAAAAACAGGGTTAATTTCTTTTTTTCAAAATTAAAAAAAACGATGGGCTATAACCCATGTTTTTTTCATTTTTTTCATTTTTTTCAAATCCTCAAAAATGATGGAAAACGGCGTGCTATAGTATGCCGTACGGTATGGGCTATAGCCCATGTTCAAAAATGATGAAAAACGAGGTTAATTATTTTTTTCAAAATTTCAAAAAACTATGGGCTATAACCCATGTTTTTTTTGTTTTTTTTGTTTTTTTAATCCTCAAAAATGATGAAAAACGGCGTGCTATAGTATGCCGTACGGTATGGGCTATAGCCCATGTTCAAAAATGATGAAAAACGGGGTTAAATTTTTTTTTCAAAATGAAAAAAAACGATGGGCTATAACCCATGTTTTTTTTTTTTTCATTTTTTTTAAATCCTCAAAAATGATGGAAAACGGCGTGCTATAGTATGCCGTACGGTATGGGCTATAGCCCATGTTAAAAAATGATGAAAAACGGGGTTAATTTTTTTTTTCAAAATTAAAAAAAACGATGGGCTATAACCCATGTTTTTGTTTTTTTTAATTTTTTTCAAATCCTCAAAAATGATGAAAAACGGCGTGCTATAGTATGCCGTACGGTATGGGCTATAGCCCATGTTCAAAAATGATGAAAAACGGGGTTAATTTTTTTTTTCAAAATTAAAAAAAACGATGGGCTATAACCCATGTTTTTTTTTTTTTTTCATTTTTTTCAAATCCTCAAAAATGATGAAAAACTGCGTGCTATAGTATGCCGTACGGTATGGGCTATAGCCCCTGTTCAAAAATGATGAAAAACGAGGTTAATTATTTTTTTCAAAATTTCAAAAAACGATGGGCTATAACCCATGTTTTTTTTTTTTTCATTTTTTTCAAATCCTCAAAAATGATGAAAAACGGCGTGCTATAGTATGCCGTACGGTATGGGCTATAGCCATTGTTCAAAAATGATGAAAAACGAGGTTAATTATTTTTTTCAAAATTTCAAAAAACGATGGGCTATAACCCATGTTTTTTTTTTTTGTTTTTTTTTTTTAATCCTCAAAAATGATGAAAAACGGCGTGCTATAGTATGCCGTACGGTATGGGCTATAGCCCCTGTTCAAAAATGATGAAAAACGAGGTTAATTATTTTTTTCAAAATTTCAAAAAACGATGGGCTATAACCCATGTTTTTTTTCATTTTTTTCATTTTTTTCAAATCCTCAAAAATGATGGAAAACGGCGTGCTATAGTATGCCGTACGGTATGGGCTATAGCCCCTGTTCAAAAATGATGAAAAACAAGGTTAATTATTTTTTTCAAAATTTCAAAAAACTATGGGCTATAACCCATGTTTTTTTTGTTTTTTTTGTTTTTTTAATCCTCAAAAATGATGAAAAACGGCGTGCTATAGTATGCCGTACGGTATGGGCTATAGCCCATGTTCAAAAATGATGAAAAACGGGGTTAATTTTTTTTTTCAAAATAAAAAAAAACGATGGGCTATAACCCATGTTTTTGTTTTTTTTCATTTTTTTCAAATCCTCAAAAATGATGAAAAACGGCGTGCTATAGTATGCCGTACGGTATGGGCTATAGCCCCTGTTCAAAAATGATGAAAAACGAGGTTAATTATTTTTTTCAAAATTTCAAAAAACGATGGGCTATAACCCATGTTTTTTTTTTTTTTTTTTTTTTTTTAATCCTCAAAAATGATGAAAAACGGCGTGCTATAGTATGCCGTACGGTATGGGCTATAGCCCCTGTTCAAAAATGATGAAAAACTAGGTTAATTATTTTTTTCAAAATTTCAAAAAACGATGGGCTATAACCCATGTTTTTTTCATTTTTTTCATTTTTTTCAAATCCTCAAAAATGATGGAAAACGGCGTGCTATAGTATGCCGTACGGTATGGGCTATAGCCCATGTTAAAAAATGATGAAAAACGAGGTTAATTATTTTTTTCAAAATTTCAAAAAACTATGGGCTATAACCCATGTTTTTTTTGTTTTTTTAATCCTCAAAAATGATGAAAAACGGCGTGCTATAGTATGCCGTACGGTATGGGCTATAGCCCATGTTCAAAAATGATGAAAAACGGGGTTAATTTTTTTTTTCAAAATAAAAAAAAACGATGGGCTATAACCCATGTTTTTTTTTTTTTCATTTTTTTTAAATCCTCAAAAATGATGGAAAACGGCGTGCTATAGTATGCCGTACGGTATGGGCTATAGCCCCTGTTCAAAAATGATGAAAAACTAGGTTAATTATTTTTTTCAAAATTTCAAAAAACGATGGGCTATAACCCATGTTTTTTTCATTTTTTTCATTTTTTTCAAATCCTCAAAAATGATGGAAAACGGCGTGCTATAGTATGCCGTACGGTATGGGCTATAGCCCATGTTCAAAAATGATGAAAAACGAGGTTAATTATTTTTTTCAAAATTTCAAAAAACTATGGGCTATAACCCATGTTTTTTTTGTTTTTTTTGTTTTTTTAATCCTCAAAAATGATGAAAAACGGCGTGCTATAGTATGCCGTACGGTATGGGCTATAGCCCATGTTCAAAAATGATGAAAAACGGGGTAAATTTTTTTTTTCAAAATTAAAAAAAACGATGGGCTATAACCCATGTTTTTTTTTTTTTCATTTTTTTTAAATCCTCAAAAATGATGGAAAACGGCGTGCTATAGTATGCCGTACGGTATGGGCTATAGCCCATGTTCAAAAATGATGAAAAACGGGGTTAATTTTTTTTTTCAAAATTAAAAAAAACGATGGGCTATAACCCATGTTTTTTTTTTTTTTCATTTTTTTCAAATCCTCAAAAATGATGAAAAACTGCGTGCTATAGTATGCCGTACGGTATGGGCTATAGCCCCTGTTCAAAAATGATGAAAAACTAGGTTAATTATTTTTTTCAAAATTTAAAAAAACGATGGGCTATAACCCATGTTTTTTTTTTTTTTCATTTTTTTCAAATCCTCAAAAATGATGAAAAACGGCGTGCTATAGTATGCCGTACGGTATGGGCTATAGCCCCTGTTCAAAAATGATGAAAAACGAGGTTAATTATTTTTTTCAAAATTTCAAAAAACGATGGGCTATAACCCATGTTTTTTTTTTTTTTTTTTTTTTTTTAATCCTCAAAAATGATGAAAAACGGCGTGCTATAGTATGCCGTACGGTATGGGCTATAGCCCATGTTTAAAAATGATGAAAAACGGGGTTAATTTTTTTTTTTCAAAATTTCAAAAAACGATGGGCTATAACCCATGTTTTTTTTTTTTTTTTTTTTTTTTATCCTCAAAAATGATGAAAAACGGCGTGCTATAGTATGCCGTACGGTATGGGCTATAGCCCATGTTAAAAAATTATGAAAAACGGGGTACATTTTTTTTTTCAAAATAAAAAAAAACGATGGGCTATAACCCATGTTTTGTTTTTTTTTCATTTTTTTCAAATCCTCAAAAATGATGAAAAACGGCGTGCTATAGTATGCCGTACGGTATGGGCTATAGCCCATGTTCAAAAATGATGAAAAACGGGGTTAATTTTTTTTTTTCAAAATTATAAAAAACGATGGGCTATAACCCATGTTTTTTTTTTTTTTCATTTTTTTCAAATCCTCAAAAATTATGGAAAACTGCGTGCTATAGTATGCCGTACGGTATGGGCTATAGCCCCTGTTCAAAAATGATGAAAAACAAGGTTAATTATTTTTTTCAAAATTTCAAAAAACGATGGGCTATAACCCATGTTTTTTTTTTTTTTTTTTTGTTTTGAATCCTCAAAAATGATGAAAAACGGCGTGCTATAGTATGCCGTACGGTATGGGCTATAGCCCATGTTTAAAAATGATGAAAAACGGGGTTAATTTTTTTTTTTCAAAATTTCAAAAAACGATGGGCTATAACCATGTTTTTTTTTTTTTTTTTTTTTTAATCCTCAAAAATGATGAAAAACGGCGTGCTATAGTATGCCGTACGGTATGGGCTATAGCCCATGTTAAAAAATTATGAAAAACGGGGTACTTTTTTTTTTTCAAAATAAAAAAAAACGATGGGCTATAACCCATGTTTTGTTTTTTTTTCATTTTTTTCAAATCCTCAAAAATGATGAAAAACGGCGTGCTATAGTATGCCGTACGGTATGGGCTATAGCCCATGTTCAAAAATGATGAAAAACGGGGTTACATTTTTTTTTTCAAAATTAAAAAAAACGATGGGCTATAACCCATGTTTTTTTTTTTTTTCATTTTTTTCAAATCCTCAAAACTGATGAAAAACGGCGTGCTATAGTATGCCGTACGGTATGGGCTATAGCCATTGTTCAAAAATGATGAAAAACGAGGTTAATTATTTTTTTCAAAATTTAAAAAAACGATGGGCTATAACCCATGTTTTTTTTTTTTTTTTTTTTTTTTTAATCCTCAAAAATGATGAAAAACGGCGTGCTATAGTATGCCGTACGGTATGGGCTATAGCCCCTGTTCAAAAATGATGAAAAACGAGGTTAATTATTTTTTTCAAAATTTCAAAAAACGATGGGCTATAACCCATGTTTTTTTTTTCATTTTTTTCATTTTTTTCAAATCCTCAAAAATGATGGAAAACGGCGTGCTATAGTATGCCGTACGGTATGGGCTATAGCCCCTGTTCAAAAATGATGAAAAACGAGGTTAATTATTTTTTTCAAAATTTCAAAAAACTATGGGCTATAACCCATGTTTTTTTTGTTTTTTTTGTTTTTTTAATCCTCAAAAATGATGAAAAACGGCGTGCTATAGTATGCCGTACGGTATGGGCTATAGCCCATGTTCAAAAATGATGAAAAACGGGGTTAATTTTTTTTTTCAAAATAAAAAAAAACGATGGGCTATAACCCATGTTTTTGTTTTTTTTCATTTTTTTCAAATCCTCAAAAATGATGAAAAACGGCGTGCTATAGTATGCCGTACGGTATGGGCTATAGCCCCTGTTCAAAAATGATGAAAAACGAGGTTAATTATTTTTTTCAAAATTTCAAAAAACGATGGGCTATAACCCATGTTTTTTTTTTTTTTTTTTTTTTTTTTAATCCTCAAAAATGATGAAAAACGGCGTGCTATAGTATGCCGTTCGGTATGGGCTATAGCCCATGTTCAAAAATGATGAAAAACAGGGTTAATTTCTTTTTTTCAAAATTAAAAAAAACGATGGGCTATAACCCATGTTTTTTTCATTTTTTTCATTTTTTTCAAATCCTCAAAAATGATGGAAAACGGCGTGCTATAGTATGCCGTACGGTATGGGCTATAGCCCATGTTCAAAAATGATGAAAAACGAGGTTAATTATTTTTTTCAAAATTTCAAAAAACTATGGGCTATAACCCATGTTTTTTTTGTTTTTTTTGTTTTTTTAATCCTCAAAAATGATGAAAAACGGCGTGCTATAGTATGCCGTACGGTATGGGCTATAGCCCATGTTCAAAAATGATGAAAAACGGGGTTAATTTTTTTTTTCAAAATGAAAAAAAACGATGGGCTATAACCCATGTTTTTTTTTTTTTCATTTTTTTTAAATCCTCAAAAATGATGGAAATCGGCGTGCTATAGTATGCCGTACGGTATGGGCTATAGCCCATGTTAAAAAATGATGAAAAACGGGGTTAATTTTTTTTTTCAAAATTAAAAAAAACGATGGGCTATAACCCATGTTTTTGTTTTTTTTCATTTTTTTCAAATCCTCAAAAATGATGAAAAACGGCGTGCTATAGTATGCCGTACGGTATGGGCTATAGCCCATGTTCAAAAATGATGAAAAACGGGGTTAATTTTTTTTTTCAAAATTAAAAAAAACGATGGGCTATAACCCATGTTTTTTTTTTTTTTTCATTTTTTTCAAATCCTCAAAAATGATGAAAAACTGCGTGCTATAGTATGCCGTACGGTATGGGCTATAGCCCCTGTTCAAAAATGATGAAAAACGAGGTTAATTATTTTTTTCAAAATTTCAAAAAACGATGGGCTATAACCCATGTTTTTTTTTTTTCCATTTTTTTCAAATCCTCAAAAATGATGAAAAACGGCGTGCTATAGTATGCCGTACGGTATGGGCTATAGCCATTGTTCAAAAATGATGAAAAACGAGGTTAATTATTTTTTTCAAAATTTCAAAAAACGATGGGCTATAACCCATGTTTTTTTTTTTTTTTTTTTTTTTTTAATCCTCAAAAATGATGAAAAACGGCGTGCTATAGTATGCCGTACGGTATGGGCTATAGCCCCTGTTCAAAAATGATGAAAAACGAGGTTAATTATTTTTTTCAAAATTTCAAAAAACGATGGGCTATAACCCATGTTTTTTTTCATTTTTTTCATTTTTTTCAAATCCTCAAAAATGATGGAAAGCGGCGTGCTATAGTATGCCGTACGGTATGGGCTATAGCCCCTGTTCAAAAATGATGAAAAACGAGGTTAATTATTTTTTTCAAAATTTCAAAAAACGATGGGCTATAACCCATGTTTTTTTTTTTTTTTTTTTTTTTTTTAATCCTCAAAAATGATGAAAAACGGCGTGCTATAGTATGCCGTACGGTATGGGCTATAGCCCATGTTCAAAAATGATGAAAAACAGGGTTAATTTCTTTTTTTCAAAATTAAAAAAAACGATGGGCTATAACCCATGTTTTTTTCATTTTTTTAATTTTTTTCAAATCCTCAAAAATGATGGAAAACGGCGTGCTATAGTATGCCGTACGGTATGGGCTATAGCCCATGTTCAAAAATGATGAAAAACGAGGTTAATTATTTTTTTCAAAATTTCAAAAAACTATGGGCTATAACCCATGTTTTTTTTGTTTTTTTTGTTTTTTTAATCCTCAAAAATGATGAAAAACGGCGTGCTATAGTATGCCGTACGGTATGGGCTATAGCCCATGTTCAAAAATGATGAAAAACGGGGTTAAATTTTTTTTTCAAAATGAAAAAAAACGATGGGCTATAACCCATGTTTTTTTTTTTTTCATTTTTTTTAAATCCTCAAAAATGATGGAAAACGGCGTGCTATAGTATGCCGTACGGTATGGGCTATAGCCCATGTTAAAAAATGATGAAAAACGGGGTTAATTTTTTTTTTCAAAATTAAAAAAAACGATGGGCTATAACCCATGTTTTTGTTTTTTTTAATTTTTTTCAAATCCTCAAAAATGATGAAAAACGGCGTGCTATAGTATGCCGTACGGTATGGGCTATAGCCCATGTTCAAAAATGATGAAAAACGGGGTTAATTTTTTTTTTCAAAATTAAAAAAAACGATGGGCTATAACCCATGTTTTTTTTTTTTTTTTCATTTTTTTCAAATCCTCAAAAATGATGAAAAACTGCGTGCTATAGTATGCCGTACGGTATGGGCTATAGCCCCTGTTCAAAAATGATGAAAAACGAGGTTAATTATTTTTTTCAAAATTTCAAAAAACGATGGGCTATAACCCATGTTTTTTTTTTTTTCATTTTTTTCAAATCCTCAAAAATGATGAAAAACGGCGTGCTATAGTATGCCGTACGGTATGGGCTATAGCCATTGTTCAAAAATGATGAAAAACGAGGTTAATTATTTTTTTCAAAATTTCAAAAAACGATGGGCTATAACCCATGTTTTTTTTTTTTGTTTTTTTTTTTTAATCCTCAAAAATGATGAAAAACGGCGTGCTATAGTATGCCGTACGGTATGGGCTATAGCCCCTGTTCAAAAATGATGAAAAACGAGGTTAATTATTTTTTTCAAAATTTCAAAAAACGATGGGCTATAACCCATGTTTTTTTTCATTTTTTTCATTTTTTTCAAATCCTCAAAAATGATGGAAAACGGCGTGCTATAGTATGCCGTACGGTATGGGCTATAGCCCCTGTTCAAAAATGATGAAAAACGAGGTTAATTATTTTTTTCAAAATTTCAAAAAACTATGGGCTATAACCCATGTTTTTTTTGTTTTTTTTGTTTTTTTAATCCTCAAAAATGATGAAAAACGGCGTGCTATAGTATGCCGTACGGTATGGGCTATAGCCCATGTTAAAAAATGATGAAAAACGGGGTTAATTTTTTTTTTCAAAATAAAAAAAAACGATGGGCTATAACCCATGTTTTTGTTTTTTTTCATTTTTTTCAAATCCTCAAAAATGATGAAAAACGGCGTGCTATAGTATGCCGTACGGTATGGGCTATAGCCCCTGTTCAAAAATGATGAAAAACGAGGTTAATTATTTTTTTCAAAATTTCAAAAAACGATGGGCTATAACCCATGTTTTTTTTTTCTTTTTTTTTTTTTAATCCTCAAAAATGATGAAAAACGGCGTGCTATAGTATGCCGTACGGTATGGGCTATAGCCCCTGTTCAAAAATGATGAAAAACTAGGTTAATTATTTTTTTCAAAATTTCAAAAAACGATGGGCTATAACCCATGTTTTTTTCATTTTTTTCATTTTTTTCAAATCCTCAAAAATGATGGAAAACGGCGTGCTATAGTATGCCGTACGGTATGGGCTATAGCCCATGTTCAAAAATGATGAAAAACTAGGTTAATTATTTTTTTCAAAATTTCAAAAAACTATGGGCTATAACCCATGTTTTTTTTGTTTTTTTTGTTTTTTTAATCCTCAAAAATGATGAAAAACGGCGTGCTATAGTATGCCGTACGGTATGGGCTATAGCCCATGTTCAAAAATGATGAAAAACGGGGTTAATTTTTTTTTTCAAAATAAAAAAAAACGATGGGCTATAACCCATGTTTTTTTTTTTTTCATTTTTTTTAAATCCTCAAAAATGATGGAAAACGGCGTGCTATAGTATGCCGTACGGTATGGGCTATAGCCCCTGTTCAAAAATGATGAAAAACTAGGTTAATTATTTTTTTCAAAATTTCAAAAAACGATGGGCTATAACCCATGTTTTTTTCATTTTTTTCATTTTTTTCAAATCCTCAAAAATGATGGAAAACGGCGTGCTATAGTATGCCGTACGGTATGGGCTATAGCCCATGTTCAAAAATGATGAAAAACGAGGTTAATTATTTTTTTCAAAATTTCAAAAAACTATGGGCTATAACCCATGTTTTTTTTGTTTTTTTTGTTTTTTTAATCCTCAAAAATGATGAAAAACGGCGTGCTATAGTATGCCGTACGGTATGGGCTATAGCCCATGTTCAAAAATGATGAAAAACGGGGTTAAATTTTTTTTTCAAAATGAAAAAAAACGATGGGCTATAACCCATGTTTTTTTTTTTTTCATTTTTTTTAAATCCTCAAAAATGATGGAAAACGGCGTGCTATAGTATGCCGTACGGTATGGGCTATAGCCCATGTTAAAAAATGATGAAAAACGGGGTTAATTTTTTTTTTCAAAATTAAAAAAAACGATGGGCTATAACCCATGTTTTTGTTTTTTTTAATTTTTTTCAAATCCTCAAAAATGATGAAAAACGGCGTGCTATAGTATGCCGTACGGTATGGGCTATAGCCCATGTTCAAAAATGATGAAAAACGGGGTTAATTTTTTTTTTCAAAATTAAAAAAAACGATGGGCTATAACCCATGTTTTTTTTTTTTTTTTCATTTTTTTCAAATCCTCAAAAATGATGAAAAACTGCGTGCTATAGTATGCCGTACGGTATGGGCTATAGCCCCTGTTCAAAAATGATGAAAAACGAGGTTAATTATTTTTTTCAAAATTTCAAAAAACGATGGGCTATAACCCATGTTTTTTTTTTTTTCATTTTTTTCAAATCCTCAAAAATGATGAAAAACGGCGTGCTATAGTATGCCGTACGGTATGGGCTATAGCCATTGTTCAAAAATGATGAAAAACGAGGTTAATTATTTTTTTCAAAATTTCAAAAAACGATGGGCTATAACCCATGTTTTTTTTTTTTGTTTTTTTTTTTTAATCCTCAAAAATGATGAAAAACGGCGTGCTATAGTATGCCGTACGGTATGGGCTATAGCCCCTGTTCAAAAATGATGAAAAACGAGGTTAATTATTTTTTTCAAAATTTCAAAAAACGATGGGCTATAACCCATGTTTTTTTTCATTTTTTTCATTTTTTTCAAATCCTCAAAAATGATGGAAAACGGCGTGCTATAGTATGCCGTACGGTATGGGCTATAGCCCCTGTTCAAAAATGATGAAAAACGAGGTTAATTATTTTTTTCAAAATTTCAAAAAACTATGGGCTATAACCCATGTTTTTTTTGTTTTTTTTGTTTTTTTAATCCTCAAAAATGATGAAAAACGGCGTGCTATAGTATGCCGTACGGTATGGGCTATAGCCCATGTTAAAAAATGATGAAAAACGGGGTTAATTTTTTTTTTCAAAATAAAAAAAAACGATGGGCTATAACCCATGTTTTTGTTTTTTTTTCATTTTTTTCAAATCCTCAAAAATGATGAAAAACGGCGTGCTATAGTATGCCGTACGGTATGGGCTATAGCCCCTGTTCAAAAATGATGAAAAACGAGGTTAATTATTTTTTTCAAAATTTCAAAAAACGATGGGCTATAACCCATGTTTTTTTTTTCTTTTTTTTTTTTTAATCCTCAAAAATGATGAAAAACGGCGTGCTATAGTATGCCGTACGGTATGGGCTATAGCCCCTGTTCAAAAATGATGAAAAACTAGGTTAATTATTTTTTTCAAAATTTCAAAAAACGATGGGCTATAACCCATGTTTTTTTCATTTTTTTCATTTTTTTCAAATCCTCAAAAATGATGGAAAACGGCGTGCTATAGTATGCCGTACGGTATGGGCTATAGCCCATGTTCAAAAATGATGAAAAACTAGGTTAATTATTTTTTTCAAAATTTCAAAAAACTATGGGCTATAACCCATGTTTTTTTTGTTTTTTTTGTTTTTTTAATCCTCAAAAATGATGAAAAACGGCGTGCTATAGTATGCCGTACGGTATGGGCTATAGCCCATGTTCAAAAATGATGAAAAACGGGGTTAATTTTTTTTTTCAAAATAAAAAAAAACGATGGGCTATAACCCATGTTTTTTTTTTTTTCATTTTTTTTAAATCCTCAAAAATGATGGAAAACGGCGTGCTATAGTATGCCGTACGGTATGGGCTATAGCCCCTGTTCAAAAATGATGAAAAACTAGGTTAATTATTTTTTTCAAAATTTCAAAAAACGATGGGCTATAACCCATGTTTTTTTCATTTTTTTCATTTTTTTCAAATCCTCAAAAATGATGGAAAACGGCGTGCTATAGTATGCCGTACGGTATGGGCTATAGCCCATGTTCAAAAATGATGAAAAACGAGGTTAATTATTTTTTTCAAAATTTCAAAAAACTATGGGCTATAACCCATGTTTTTTTTGTTTTTTTTGTTTTTTTAATCCTCAAAAATGATGAAAAACGGCGTGCTATAGTATGCCGTACGGTATGGGCTATAGCCCATGTTCAAAAATGATGAAAAACGGGGTAATTTTTTTTTTTCAAAATTAAAAAAAACGATGGGCTATAACCCATGTTTTTTTTTTTTTCATTTTTTTTAAATCCTCAAAAATGATGGAAAACGGCGTGCTATAGTATGCCGTACGGTATGGGCTATAGCCCATGTTCAAAAATGATGAAAAACGGGGTTAATTTTTTTTTTCAAAATTAAAAAAAACGATGGGCTATAACCCATGTTTTTTTTTTTTTTCATTTTTTTCAAATCCTCAAAAATGATGAAAAACTGCGTGCTATAGTATGCCGTACGGTATGGGCTATAGCCCCTGTTCAAAAATGATGAAAAACTAGGTTAATTATTTTTTTCAAAATTTCAAAAAACGATGGGCTATAACCCATGTTTTTTTTTTTTTTCATTTTTTTCAAATCCTCAAAAATGATGAAAAACGGCGTGCTATAGTATGCCGTACGGTATGGGCTATAGCCCCTGTTCAAAAATGATGAAAAACGAGGTTAATTATTTTTTTCAAAATTTCAAAAAACGATGGGCTATAACCCATGTTTTTTTTTTTTTTTTTTTTTTTTTAATCCTCAAAAATGATGAAAAACGGCGTGCTATAGTATGCCGTACGGTATGGGCTATAGCCCATGTTTAAAAATGATGAAAAACGGGGTTAATTTTTTTTTTTCAAAATTTCAAAAAACGATGGGCTATAACCCATGTTTTTTTTTTTTTTTTTTTTTTTTATCCTCAAAAATGATGAAAAACGGCGTGCTATAGTATGCCGTACGGTATGGGCTATAGCCCATGTTAAAAAATTATGAAAAACGGGGTACTTTTTTTTTTTCAAAATAAAAAAAAACGATGGGCTATAACCCATGTTTTGTTTTTTTTTCATTTTTTTCAAATCCTCAAAAATGATGAAAAACGGCGTGCTATAGTATGCCGTACGGTATGGGCTATAGCCCATGTTCAAAAATGATGAAAAACGGGGTTAATTCTTTTTTTTCAAAATTAAAAAAAACGATGGGCTATAACCCATGTTTTTTTTTTTTTTCATTTTTTTCAAATCCTCAAAAATTATGGAAAACTGCGTGCTATAGTATGCCGTACGGTATGGGCTATAGCCCCTGTTCAAAAATGATGAAAAACAAGGTTAATTATTTTTTTCAAAATTTCAAAAAACGATGGGCTATAACCCATGTTTTTTTTTTTTTTTTTTTGTTTTGAATCCTCAAAAATGATGAAAAACGGCGTGCTATAGTATGCCGTACGGTATGGGCTATAGCCCATGTTTAAAAATGATGAAAAACGGGGTTAATTTTTTTTTTTCAAAATTTCAAAAAACGATGGGCTATAACCATGTTTTTTTTTTTTTTTTTTTTTTTAATCCTCAAAAATGATGAAAAACGGCGTGCTATAGTATGCCGTACGGTATGGGCTATAGCCCATGTTAAAAAATTATGAAAAACGGGGTACATTTTTTTTTTCAAAATAAAAAAAAACGATGGGCTATAACCCATGTTTTGTTTTTTTTTCATTTTTTTCAAATCCTCAAAAATGATGAAAAACGGCGTGCTATAGTATGCCGTACGGTATGGGCTATAGCCCATGTTCAAAAATGATGAAAAACGAGGTTAATTATTTTTTTCAAAATTTCAAAAAACTATGGGCTATAACCCATGTTTTTTTTGTTTTTTTTGTTTTTTTAATCCTCAAAAATGATGAAAAACGGCGTGCTATAGTATGCCGTACGGTATGGGCTATAGCCCATGTTCAAAAATGATGAAAAACGGGGTAATTTTTTTTTTTCAAAATTAAAAAAAACGATGGGCTATAACCCATGTTTTTTTTTTTTTCTTTTTTTTTAAATCCTCAAAAATGATGGAAAACGGCGTGCTATAGTATGCCGTACGGTATGGGCTATAGCCCATGTTCAAAAATGATGAAAAACGGGGTTAATTTTTTTTTTCAAAATTAAAAAAAACGATGGGCTATAACCCATGTTTTTTTTTTTTTTTCATTTTTTTCAAATCCTCAAAAATGATGAAAAACTGCGTGCTATAGTATGCCGTACGGTATGGGCTATAGCCCCTGTTCAAAAATGATGAAAAACTAGGTTAATTATTTTTTTCAAAATTTCAAAAAACGATGGGCTATAACCCATGTTTTTTTTTTTTTTCATTTTTTTCAAATCCTCAAAAATGATGAAAAACGGCGTGCTATAGTATGCCGTACGGTATGGGCTATAGCCCCTGTTCAAAAATGATGAAAAACGAGGTTAATTATTTTTTTCAAAATTTCAAAAAACGATGGGCTATAACCCATGTTTTTTTTTTTTTTTTTTTTTTTTTAATCCTCAAAAATGATGAAAAACGGCGTGCTATAGTATGCCGTACGGTATGGGCTATAGCCCATGTTTAAAAATGATGAAAAACGGGGTTAATTTTTTTTTTTCAAAATTTCAAAAAACGATGGGCTATAACCCATGTTTTTTTTTTTTTTTTTTTTTTTTATCCTCAAAAATGATGAAAAACGGCGTGCTATAGTATGCCGTACGGTATGGGCTATAGCCCATGTTAAAAAATTATGAAAAACGGGGTACTTTTTTTTTTTCAAAATAAAAAAAAACGATGGGCTATAACCCATGTTTTGTTTTTTTTTCATTTTTTTCAAATCCTCAAAAATGATGAAAAACGGCGTGCTATAGTATGCCGTACGGTATGGGCTATAGCCCATGTTCAAAAATGATGAAAAACGGGGTTAATTCTTTTTTTTCAAAATTAAAAAAAACGATGGGCTATAACCCATGTTTTTTTTTTTTTTCATTTTTTTCAAATCCTCAAAAATTATGGAAAACTGCGTGCTATAGTATGCCGTACGGTATGGGCTATAGCCCCTGTTCAAAAATGATGAAAAACAAGGTTAATTATTTTTTTCAAAATTTCAAAAAACGATGGGCTATAACCCATGTTTTTTTTTTTTTTTTTTTGTTTTGAATCCTCAAAAATGATGAAAAACGGCGTGCTATAGTATGCCGTACGGTATGGGCTATAGCCCCTGTTCAAAAATGATGAAAAACGAGGTTAATTATTTTTTTCAAAATTTCAAAAAACGATGGGCTATAACCCATGTTTTTTTTTTTTTTTTTTTTTTTTTAATCCTCAAAAATGATGAAAAACGGCGTGCTATAGTATGCCGTACGGTATGGGCTATAGCCCATGTTTAAAAATGATGAAAAACGGGGTTAATTTTTTTTTTTCAAAATTTCAAAAAACGATGGGCTATAACCCATGTTTTTTTTTTTTTTTTTTTTTTTTATCCTCAAAAATGATGAAAAACGGCGTGCTATAGTATGCCGTACGGTATGGGCTATAGCCCATGTTAAAAAATTATGAAAAACGGGGTACTTTTTTTTTTTCAAAATAAAAAAAAACGATGGGCTATAACCCATGTTTTGTTTTTTTTTCATTTTTTTCAAATCCTCAAAAATGATGAAAAACGGCGTGCTATAGTATGCCGTACGGTATGGGCTATAGCCCATGTTCAAAAATGATGAAAAACGGGGTTAATTCTTTTTTTTCAAAATTAAAAAAAACGATGGGCTATAACCCATGTTTTTTTTTTTTTTCATTTTTTTCAAATCCTCAAAAATTATGGAAAACTGCGTGCTATAGTATGCCGTACGGTATGGGCTATAGCCCCTGTTCAAAAATGATGAAAAACAAGGTTAATTATTTTTTTCAAAATTTCAAAAAACGATGGGCTATAACCCATGTTTTTTTGTTTTTTTTTTTGTTTTGAATCCTCAAAAATGATGAAAAACGGCGTGCTATAGTATGCCGTACGGTATGGGCTATAGCCCATGTTTAAAAATGATGAAAAACGGGGTTAATTTTTTTTTTTCAAAATTTCAAAAAACGATGGGCTATAACCATGTTTTTTTTTTTTTTTTTTTTTTTAATCCTCAAAAATGATGAAAAACGGCGTGCTATAGTATGCCGTACGGTATGGGCTATAGCCCATGTTAAAAAATTATGAAAAACGGGGTACATTTTTTTTTTCAAAATAAAAAAAAACGATGGGCTATAACCCATGTTTTGTTTTTTTTTCATTTTTTTCAAATCCTCAAAAATGATGAAAAACGGCGTGCTATAGTATGCCGTACGGTATGGGCTATAGCCCATGTTCAAAAATGATGAAAAACGGGGTTACATTTTTTTTTTCAAAATTAAAAAAAACGATGGGCTATAACCCATGTTTTTTTTTTTTTTCATTTTTTTCAAATCCTCAAAAATTATGGAAAACTGCGTGCTATAGTATGCCGTACGGTATGGGCTATAGCCCCTGTTCAAAAATGATGAAAAACGAGGTTAATTATTTTTTTCAAAATTTCAAAAAACGATGGGCTATAACCCATGTTTTTTTTGTTTTTTTGTTTTTTTTTATCCTCAAAAATGATGAAAAACGGCGTGCTATAGTATGCCGTACGGTATGGGCTATAGCCCATGTTCAAAAATGATGAAAAACGGGGTTAATTTCTTTTTTCAAAATAAAAAAAAACGATGGGCTATAACCCATGTTTTTTTTTTTTTTTCATTTTTTTCAAATCCTCAAAAATGATGAAAAACTGCGTGCTATAGTATGCCGTACGGTATGGGCTATAGCCCCTGATCAAAAATGATGAAAAACGAGGTTAATTATTTTTTTCAAAATTTCAAAAAACGATGGGCTATAACCCATGTTTTTTTTTTTTTCATTTTTTTCAAATCCTCAAAAATGATGAAAAACGGCGTGCTATAGTATGCCGTACGGTATGGGCTATAGCCATTGTTCAAAAATGATGAAAAACGAGGTTAATTATTTTTTTCAAAATTTCAAAAAACGATGGGCTATAACCCATGTTTTTTTTTTTTTTTTTTTTTTTTTAATCCTCAAAAATGATGAAAAACGGCGTGCTATAGTATGCCGTACGGTATGGGCTATAGCCCATGTTAAAAAATTATGAAAAACGGGGTAATTTTTTTTTTTCAAAATAAAAAAAAACGATGGGCTATAACCCATGTTTTTTTTTTTTTTCATTTTTTTCAAATCCTCAAAAATGATGAAAAACGGCGTGCTATAGTATGCCGTACGGTATGGGCTATAGCCCATGTTCAAAAATGATGAAAAACGGGGTTAATTTTTTTTTTCAAAATTTAAAAAAACGATGGGCTATAACCCATGTTTTTGTTTTTTTTCATTTTTTTCAAATCCTCAAAAATGATGAAAAACGGCGTGCTATAGTATGCCGTACGGTATGGGCTATAGCCCCTGTTCAAAAATGATGAAAAACGAGGTTAATTATTTTTTTCAAAATTTCAAAAAACGATGGGCTATAACCCATGTTTTTTTTTTTTTTTAATCCTCAAAAATGATGAAAAACGGCGTGCTATAGTATGCCGTACGGTATGGGCTATAGCCCATGTTCAAAAATGATGAAAAACAGGGTTAATTTCTTTTTTTCAAAATTAAAAAAAACGATGGGCTGTAACCCATGTTTTTTTTTTTTTCATTTTTTTCAAATCCTCAAAAATGATGAAAAACGGCGTGCTATAGTATGCCGTACGGTATGGGCTATAGCCCCTGTTAAAAAATGATGAAAAACGAGGTTAATTATTTTTTTCAAAATTTCAAAAAACGATGGGCTATAACCCATGTTTTTTTCATTTTTTTCATTTTTTTCAAATCCTCAAAAATGATGGAAAACGGCGTGCTATAGTATGCCGTACGGTATGGGCTATAGCCCATGTTCAAAAATGATGAAAAACGAGGTTAATTATTTTTTTCAAAATTTCAAAAAACTATGGGCTATAACCCATGTTTTTTTGTTTTTTTTGTTTTTTTAATCCTCAAAAATGATGGAAAACGGCGTGCTATAGTATGCCGTACGGTATGGGCTATAGCCCATGTTCAAAAATGATGAAAAACGGGGTTAATTTTTTTTTTCAAAATAAAAAAAAACGATGGGCTATAACCCATGTTTTTTTTTTTTTTTCATTTTTTTCAAATCCTCAAAAATGATGAAAAACTGCGTGCTATAGTATGCCGTACGGTATGGGCTATAGCCCCTGTTCAAAAATGATGAAAAACGAGGTTAATTATTTTTTTCAAAATTTCAAAAAACGATGGGCTATAACCCATGTTTTTTTTTTTTTCATTTTTTTCAAATCCTCAAAAATGATGAAAAACGGCGTGCTATAGTATGCCGTACGGTATGGGCTATAGCCATTGTTCAAAAATGATGAAAAACGAGGTTAATTATTTTTTTCAAAATTTCAAAAAACGATGGGCTATAACCCATGTTTTTTTTTTTTTTTTTTTTTTTTAATCCTCAAAAATGATGAAAAACGGCGTGCTATAGTATGCCGTACGGTATGGGCTATAGCCCATGTTAAAAAATTATGAAAAACGGGGTAATTTTTTTTTTTCAAAATAAAAAAAACGATGGGCTATAACCCATGTTTGTTTTTTTTTCATTTTTTTCAAATCCTCAAAAATGATGAAAAACGGCGTGCTATAGTATGCCGTACGGTATGGGCTATAGCCCCTGTTCAAAAATGATGAAAAACGAGGTTAATTATTTTTTTCAAAATTTCAAAAAACGATGGGCTATAACCCATGTTTTTTTTTTTTTTTTTTTTTTTTTAATCCTCAAAAATGATGAAAAACGGCGTGCTATAGTATGCCGTACGGTATGGGCTATAGCCCATGTTTAAAAATGATGAAAAACGGGGTTAATTTTTTTTTTTCAAAATTAAAAAAAACGATGGGCTATAACCCATGTTTTTTTTTTTTTTTTTTTTCAAATCCTCAAAAATTATGGAAAACTGCGTGCTATAGTATGCCGTACGTTATGGGCTATAGCCCCTGTTCAAAAATGATGAAAAACGAGGTTAATTATTTTTTTCAAAATTTCAAAAAACGATGGGCTATAACCCATGTTTTTTTTTGTTTTCATTTTTTTCAAATCCTCAAAAATGATGAAAAACGGCGTGCTATAGTATGTCGTACGGTATGGGCTATAGCCATTGTTCAAAAATGATGAAAAACGAGGTTAATTATTTTTTTCAAAATTTCAAAAAACGATGGGCTATAACCCATGTTTTTTTGTTTTTTTTTTTTATCCTCAAAAATGATGAAAAACGGCGTGCTATAGTATGCCGTACGGTATGGGCTATAGCCCCTGTTCAAAAATGATGAAAAACGAGGTTAATTATTTTTTTCAAAATTTCAAAAAACGATGGGCTATAACCCATGTTTTTTTTTTTTCTTTTTTTTCAAATCCTCAAAAATGATGAAAAACGGCGTGCTATAGTATGCCGTACGGTATGGGCTATAGCCATTGTTCAAAAATGATGAAAAACGAGGTTAATTATTTTTTTCAAAATTTCAAAAAACGATGGGCTATAACCCATGTTTTTTTTTTTTTTTTTTTTTTTTAATCCTCAAAAATGATGAAAAACGGCGTGCTATAGTATGCCGTACGGTATGGGCTATAGCCCATGTTAAAAAATTATGAAAAACGGGGTAATTTTTTTTTTTCAAAAAAAAAAAAAACGATGGGCTATAACCCATGTTTTTTTTTTTTTTCATTTTTTTCAAATCCTCAAAAATGATGAAAAACGGCGTGCTATAGTATGCCGTACGGTATGGGCTATAGCCCCTGTTCAAAAATGATGAAAAACGAGGTTAATTATTTTTTTCAAAATTTCAAAAAACGATGGGCTATAACCCATGTTTTTTTTTTTTTGTTTTTTTTTTTAATCCTCAAAAATGATGAAAAACGGCGTGCTATAGTATGCCGTACGGTATGGGCTATAGCCCATGTTAAAAATGATGAAAAACGGGGTAATTTTTTTTTTTTCAAAATTAAAAAAAACGATGGGCTATAACCCATGTTTTTTTTTTTTTTTTTTTTTCAAATCCTCAAAAATTATGGAAAACTGCGTGCTATAGTATGCCGTACGGTATGGGCTATAGCCCCTGTTCAAAAATGATGAAAAACGAGGTTAATTATTTTTTTCAAAATTTCAAAAAACGATAGGCTATAACCCATGTTTTTTTTTGTTTTCATTTTTTTCAAATCCTCAAAAATGATGAAAAACGGCGTGCTATAGTATGCCGTACGGTATGGGCTATAGCCATTGTTCAAAAATGATGAAAAACGAGGTTAATTATTTTTTTCAAAATTTCAAAAAACGATGGGCTATAACCCATGTTTTTTTTTGTTTTTTTTTAATCCTCAAAAATGATGAAAAACGGCGTGCTATAGTATGCCGTACGGTATGGGCTATAGCCCATGTTTAAAAATGATGAAAAACGGGGTTATTTATTTTTTTTCAAAATAAAAAAAAACGATGGGCTATAACCCATGTTTTTTTTTTTTTCTTTTTTTTTTCAAATCCTCAAAAATTATGGAAAACTGCGTGCTATAGTATGCCGTACGGTATGGGCTATAGCCCCTGTTCAAAAATGATGAAAAACGAGGTTAATTATTTTTTTCAAAATTTCAAAAAACGATGGGCTATAACCCATGTTTTTTTTTGTTTTCATTTTTTTCAAATCCTCAAAAATGATGAAAAACTGCGTGCTATAGTATGCCGTACGGTATGGGCTATAGCCATTGTTCAAAAATGATGAAAAACGAGGTTAATTATTTTTTTCAAAATTTCAAAAAACGATGGGCTATAACCCATGTTTTTTTTTTTTTTTTTTTTTTTAATCCTCAAAAATGATGAAAAACGGCGTGCTATAGTATGCCGTACGGTATGGGCTATAGCCCATGTTAAAAAATTATGAAAAACGGGGTACATTTTTTTTTTCAAAATAAAAAAAAACGATGGGCTATAACCCATGTTTTTTTTTTTTTTCATTTTTTTCAAATCCTCAAAAATGATGAAAAACGGCGTGCTATAGTATGCCGTACGGTATGGGCTATAGCCCCTGTTCAAAAATGATGAAAAACGAGGTTAATTATTTTTTTCAAAATTTCAAAAAACGATGGGCTATAACCCATGTTTTTTTTTTTTTTTTTTTTTTTTAATCCTCAAAAATGATGAAAAACGGCGTGCTATAGTATGCCGTACGGTATGGGCTATAGCCCATGTTCAAAAATGATGTAAAACGGGGTTAATTTTTTTTTTTCAAAATTAAAAAAACGATGGGCTATAACCCATGTTTTTTTTTTTTTTCATTTTTTTCAAATCCTCAAAAATGATGGAAAACTGCGTGCTATAGTATGCCGTACGGTATGGGCTATAGCCCCTGTTCAAAAATGATGAAAAACGAGGTTAATTCTTTTTTTCAAAATTTCAAAAAACGATGGGCTATAACCCATGTTTTTTTTTGTTTTCATTTTTTTCAAATCCTCAAAAATGATGAAAAACGGCGTGCTATAGTATGCCGTACGGTATGGGCTATAGCCCCTGTTCAAAAATGATGAAAAACGAGGTTAATTATTTTTTTCAAAATTTCAAAAAACGATGGGCTATAACCCATGTTTTTTTTTTTTTTTTTTTTTAATTTATCCTCAAAAATGATGAAAAACGGCGTGCTATAGTATGCCGTACGGTATGGGCTATAGCCCATGTTCAAAAATGATGAAAAACGGGGTTAATTCTTTTTTTTCAAAATTAAAAAAAACGATGGGCTATAACCCATGTTTTTTTTTTTTCTTCATTTTTTTCAAATCCTCAAAAATGATGGAAAACTGCGTGCTATAGTATGCCGTACGATATGGGCTATAGCCCCTGTTCAAAAATGATGAAAAACGAGGTTAATTATTTTTTTCAAAATTTCAAAAAACGATGGGCTATAACCCATGTTTTTTTTTGTTTTCATTTTTTTCAAATCCTCAAAAATGATGAAAAACGGCGTGCTATAGTATGCCGTACGGTATGGGCTATAGCCATTGTTCAAAAATGATGAAAAACGAGGTTAATTATTTTTTTCAAAATTTCAAAAAACGATGGGCTATAACCCATGTTTTTTTTTGTTTTTTTTTTTTAATCCTCAAAAATGATGAAAAACGGCGTGCTATAGTATGCCGTACGGTATGGGCTATAGCCATTGTTCAAAAATGATGAAAAACGAGGTTAATTATTTTTTTCAAAATTTCAAAAAACGATGGGCTATAACCCATGTTTTTTTTTTTTTTTTTTTTTTAATCCTCAAAAATGATGAAAAACGGCGTGCTATAGTATGCCGTACGGTATGGGCTATAGCCCATGTTAAAAAATTATGAAAAACGGGGTACATTTTTTTTTTCAAAATAAAAAAAAACGATGGGCTATAACCCATGTTTTTTTTTTTTTTTCATTTTTTTCAAATCCTCAAAAATGATGAAAAACGGCGTGCTATAGTATGCCGTACGGTATGGGCTATAGCCCATGTTCAAAAATGATGAAAAACGGGGTTAATTTTTTTTTTCAAAATTACAAAAAACGATGGGCTATAACCCATGTTTTTTTTTTTTTTCATTTTTTTCAAATCCTCAAAAATGATGGAAAACTGCGTGCTATAGTATGCCGTACGGTATGGGCTATAGCCCCTGTTCAAAAATGATGAAAAACGAGGTTAATTATTTTTTTCAAAATTTCAAAAAACGATGGGCTATAACCCATGTTTTTTTTTGTTTTCATTTTTTTTTAATCCTCAAAAATGATGAAAAACGGCGTGCTATAGTATGCCGTACGGTATGGGCTATAGCCCATGTTCAAAAATGATGAAAAACGGGGTTAATTTCTTTTTTTCAAAATAAAAAAAAACGATGGGCTATAACCCATGTTTTTTTTTTTTTTCATTTTTTTCAAATCCTCAAAAATGATGGAAAACTGCGTGCTATAGTATGCCGTACGGTATGGGCTATAGCCCCTGTTCAAAAATGATGAAAAACGGGGTTAATTTTTTTTTTCAAAATAAAAAAAAACGATGGGCTATAACCCATGTTTTTTTTTTTTCTTCATTTTTTTCAAATCCTCAAAAATGATGGAAAACTGCGTGCTATAGTATGCCGTACGATATGGGCTATAGCCCCTGTTCAAAAATGATGAAAAACGAGGTTAATTATTTTTTTCAAAATTTCAAAAAACGATGGGCTATAACCCATGTTTTTTTTTGTTTTCATTTTTTTCAAATCCTCAAAAATGATGAAAAACGGCGTGCTATAGTATGCCGTACGGTATGGGCTATAGCCATTGTTCAAAAATGATGAAAAACGAGGTTAATTATTTTTTTCAAAATTTCAAAAAACGATGGGCTATAACCCATGTTTTTTTTTGTTTGTTTTTTTTAATCCTCAAAAATGATGAAAAACGGCGTGCTATAGTATGCCGTACGGTATGGGCTATAGCCATTGTTCAAAAATGATGAAAAACGAGGTTAATTATTTTTTTCAAAATTTCAAAAAACGATGGGCTATAACCCATGTTTTTTTTTTTTTTTTTTTTTAATCCTCAAAAATGATGAAAAACGGCGTGCTATAGTATGCCGTACGGTATGGGCTATAGCCCATGTTAAAAAAATATGAAAAACGGGGTACATTTTTTTTTTCAAAATAAAAAAAAACGATGGGCTATAACCCATGTTTTTTTTTTTTTTTCATTTTTTTCAAATCCTCAAAAATGATGAAAAACGGCGTGCTATAGTATGCCGTACGGTATGGGCTATAGCCCATGTTCAAAAATGATGAAAAACGGGGTTAATTTTTTTTTTTCAAAATTACAAAAAACGATGGGCTATAACCCATGTTTTTTTTTTTTTTCATTTTTTTCAAATCCTCAAAAATGATGGAAAACTGCGTGCTATAGTATGCCGTACGGTATGGGCTATAGCCCCTGTTCAAAAATGATGAAAAACGAGGTTAATTATTTTTTTCAAAATTTCAAAAAACGATGGGCTATAACCCATGTTTTTTTTTGTTTTCATTTTTTTTTAATCCTCAAAAATGATGAAAAACGGCGTGCTATAGTATGCCGTACGGTATGGGCTATAGCCCATGTTCAAAAATGATGAAAAACGGGGTTAATTTCTTTTTTTCAAAATTAAAAAAAACGATGGGCTATAACCCATGTTTTTTTTTTTTTTCATTTTTTTCAAATCCTCAAAAATGATGGAAAACTGCGTGCTATAGTATGCCGTACGGTATGGGCTATAGCCCCTGTTCAAAAATGATGAAAAACGAGGTTAATTATTTTTTTCAAAATTTCAAAAAACGATGGGCTATAACCCATGTTTTTTTTTGTTTTCATTTTTTTCAAATCCTCAAAAATGATGAAAAGCGGCGTGCTATAGTATGCCGTACGGTATGGGCTATAGCCATTGTTCAAAAATGATGAAAAACGAGGTTAATTATTTTTTTCAAAATTTCAAAAAACGATGGGCTATAACCCATGTTTTTTTTTTTGTTTTTTTTTTAAATCCTCAAAAATGATGAAAAACGGCGTGCTATAGTATGCCGTACGGTATGGGCTATAGCCCATGTTAAAAAATTATGAAAAACGGGGTACATTTTTTTTTTCAAAATAAAAAAAAACGATGGGCTATAACCCATGTTTTTTTTTTTTTTCATTTTTTTCAAATCCTCAAAAATGATGAAAAACGGCGTGCTATAGTATGCCGTACGGTATGGGCTATAGCCCCTGTTCAAAAATGATGAAAAACGAGGTTAACTAGAAAATTCGCAATTTAAATAAATTGCAGAGTGTGGTTGCCGCAGTGGCTTACATATGCCCCTCCCACTAATATTGCCAGCCAATTACAATTTCAAGTCACGCCTTAGATCATGCGTAAGTAATTCAGAGGGGATTTAACCCCCGAAATTCATGTTTTTGCGACAAACGGTTACATTTCTCGCATTTGCGGCGCCCCCTATGGATGAAAATGGAATTGCTTTTAGAACTTGGTTGATTGAACCACCCCGGACATGTGATTAAAAATTTGGGATGGATTGGACATTCCGTTCGTGATTTATGGCATTTTTGTGATATAGGCCCCTCCTACTAACTTCGGAAGACGATTACGGTCGAACGATACGCACTACCAAAATTCTGCATTTGGTGTTTTAATCGGATATGTCCAGAGATCTTGTGTGCCGATTTCTGTGAGATTTGGACAAAATATGTAGGAGGAAAAGCAAAAAGTTTGTTTTGGACAAAATTCAAAATGGCGGAAAATCTATCATGGCGGAAATGGGGAGATGCGTCATGACCCAAGGAATCCAGGGAAAAAATAATTTTGATTTTACGACCTACGGTTCAAGAGTTATAAGCCAAAAGGTAAAGTGGGCTGTTATAGCGCCACCATGAGGCCGACCTATAAAATTATAATTTTAATTAATTTTAGTGATAATTATGAAATATCCCTAAAAGTTTTGTAACTATAGTGATTACA
This sequence comes from Protomyctophum parallelum, assembly GCF_964188405.1. Classification (NCBI taxonomy): domain Eukaryota; kingdom Metazoa; phylum Chordata; class Actinopteri; order Myctophiformes; family Myctophidae; genus Protomyctophum; species Protomyctophum parallelum. Next base: position 16,706,420 of record NC_139708.1, on the reverse strand, counting down.
GTCTCCGAGGAAAAAATACTTGAATGTGATTTTTTGATATTGATATTCACTAATAAATTCATATAAATTAAACTATACAACATTTCTCTTAACAAAATACAAGCACACGATTCCCGATTTTCCCGGTCAATTTGACATATGGCTCAAGTGCGTACAGCGTACAGTGTGGGAGGTATAAAGCGACAAAAAAAAGACTACTCCCGTGAAATAATAATAACTAGAAAGAGGCAATTCTGGGAAATTGCAAAGTGTAGTTGCCCACATCGCACCCGTCGAAAATGGAATGGCTTTTGGCTCTGCGTTGATTAAGCCACCCTCGACATGTGATTCAGATTTGGGATGGATCGGACATTCCGTGCGTGAATTGTGGCGTGTTTTGTAAAGTAGGCCCCTCCCACTAACTTCGGAAGACGATTACGGCGGAACGATACAGAAGATCTAAATTCTGACTGTGCTGTTTTAATGGGATAGGTCCGGAGATCATGTGTACCGATTTGTGTGAAATTTGGACAAAATCTGTAGGAGGAGGAGCAAAAAGTGTGTTTTGAAAAAAATTCAAAATGGCGGGAAATCTATCTAGACGCAAATGGGCGTGGCCTATATGGGGAGATGCGTCATGACCCAAGGAATCCAGGGAAAAAAACTTTTTGATTTTACGACCTACGGTTCAAGAGTTATAGCCCAAAAGGTAAAGTTGGCTGTTATAGCGCCACCATGAGGCCGAACGATATACTTCTAAGGTAATTAATTTTAATAATTATGATGAATCTCTCCTCCAAGTCTTGTAAGTATAGCCCTTACGGTCTCAGAGGAAAAAATACTTGAAAGTGAGTTTTTGCATTTTCCCATTCATGTCTATGGGGAAATGCACTAATGCACTAATTAATTCATATCAATTAAATTATCCAACAAATGTCTTAGCAAAATACAAGCACACGATTCCCGATGTAGCCCGTCGTTTTGACATATGGCTCGAGTGCGTGCGACAAAAACTGTGGGAGGTATAATGCGTCAAAATAAACAGAGCACTAGAACAATAGTATAGTTGCCCTCAGGGCAACTACACTAACTAGAAAGAGGCAATTCTGGGAAATTGCAAAGTGTGGTTGCCTACATCGCACCCGTCGAAAATGGAATCGCTTTTGGCTCTGCGTTGATTAAGCCACCCTCGACATGTGATTCAGATTTGGGATGGATCGGACATTCCGTGCGTGAATTGTGGCGTGTTTTGTAAAATAGGCCCCTCCCACTAACTTCGGAAGACGATTACGGCCGAACGATACAGAAGATCTAAATTCTGACTGTGCTGTTTTAATCGGATAGGTCCGGAGATCATGTGTACCGATTTTTGTGAGATTTGGACAGAATCTGTAGGAGGAGGAGCAAAAAGTGTGTTTTGAACAAAATTCAAAATGGCGGGAAATCTATCTAGACGCAAATGGGCGGGGCCTATATGGGGAGATGCGTCATGACCCAAGGAATCCAGGGAAAAAATATTTTTGATTTTACGACCTACGGTTCAAGAGTTATACCCCAAAAGGTAAAGTTGGCTGTTATAGCGCCACCATGAGGCAGAACGTTATACTTCTAAGGTAATTAATTTTAGTAATTATTATGAATCTCTCCACCAAGTCTTGTAAGTATAGCCCTTACGGTCTCAGAGGAAAAAATACTTGAAAGTGAGTTTTTGCATTTTCCCATTCATGTCTATGGGGAAATTTTATGCACTAATTAATTCATATCAATTAAACTATCCAACAAATGTCTTATCCCAATACACGCACACGATTCCCGATGTAGCCCGTCGTTTTGACATATGGCTCGAGTGCGTGCGACAAAAACTGTGGGAGGTATAATGCGTCAAAATAAAGTTTATCTATAATAAAAACATAAATAATAACTAGAAAGCAGTTCCTGTAGAAACTGCGTGGGCTCGCGTAAAATGCTTTGTATAAAGTTATTGCCGTGTCAAGTTTGAAACTCGGGGACCGGAGTAATGGTGTTACCATTGGTGGTCTAAGTCCATAATCAAAATTTCTGGACTGTAACATATTGTAAAGAAAAGTAGAAAATGTATTAAAGCTGAAGTAAAAGTTAAAAAAGTATGAACATTTGTAAAAACTATAGTTTAAGCATAAATAACTGCATAAAGCGGAAATAAAGTATGTGGAAGTAGTATGATGCCCAAAAAGGGGCAGAATAAAGTAAGTAAAGTATTACTGTCTACTAATGATTTGTAATGTATGAATAATGCTTTACAATGTATTCTTGATGAATCAAGAAAAGGTAAAAAAGAAAAAAAATAGTCAATCCAATGGAGTATACATATAAAAGCATTCATGAGCTTAACAGAAATAGCATACTTTTACATGTAAATAGAAGGTTCAAATAGCATATAGGCCTATCTTTAAAAGCATAAACACAATGATTATTGATAATGGTCTAAGATATTTCTTAAAAAAAATATTAAGATAAAAAATATTAAGTTCTTTATTATTATTTTTTTCCTTTTAAGTTTAAAAAAAAGTTAAAGTTTTAATTTTTTAATGTTTTTCATTTTTTTTCATTTTTTCATTTTTTAATCATGCTAATGCTAACATGCTAATGCTAACATGCTAACATGCTAATGCTAACATGCTAACATGCTAATGCTATCATGCTAACATGCTAATGTTAACATGCTAATGCTATCATGCTAATGCTAACATGCTAATGCTAACATGCTAATGCTAACATGCTAATGCTAACATGCTAATGCTAACATGCTAACATGCTAATGCTAACATGCTAATGCTATCATGCTAACATGCTAATGCTAACATGCTAACATGCTAATGCTAACATGCTAATGCTAACATGATAACATGCTAACATGCTAATGCTATCATGCTAACATGCTAACATGCTAATGCTAACATGCTAATGCCAACATGCTAATGCTAACATGCTAACATGCTAATGCTAACATGCTAACATGCTAATGCTAACATGCTAATGCTAACATGCTAACATGCTAATGATAACATGCTAATGCTATCATGCTAACATGCTAATGCTAACATGCTAACATGCTAATGCTAACATGCTAACATGCTAATGCTAACATGCTAACATGCTAATGCTATCATGCTAACATGCTAATGTTAACATGCTAATGCTAACATGCTAATGCTAACATGCTAATGCTAACATGCTAATGCTAACATGCTAACATGCTAATGCTATCATGCTAACATGCTAACATGCTAACATGCTAATGTCAACATGCTAATGCTAACATGCTAACATGCTAATGCTATCATGCTAACATGCTAACATGCTAATGCTATCATGCTAATGCTAACATGCTAACATGCTAACATGCTAATGCTAACGTGCTAATTTTTAAGTTTTCATTTTTTTCATTTTTTTCAATTTTTTTCAATTTCTTCATTTTTTTCATTTTTTTTAATTTTTTCTAATTTTTTCTAATTTTTTTTCATTTTTTTATTTTTTTTTATTTTTTTTATTTTTTTTAATTTTTTTTTATTTTTTTTTATTTTTTTTGAAAATATTTTTTTATAAACGTGTGTGTGTGTGTGTGTGTGTGTGTGCGTGCGTGCGTGCGTGCGTGCACTTGCGAGAGCTGTGTAAAGGCCAGCCAATAGGAAGACAGGGTGTGTGTGTGCGTGCGTGCATGCGTGCGTGCGTGCTCTTGCGAGAGCTGTGTAAAGGCCATCCAATTGCACAAATAGCAGACCTACAAGCCCACAAGGTATCGCAGAGCAACTCATTGAGATCTTGTAACTTTAATTTCAGCCCTGTAATTAAGCTCTTATATGTCTCAGCTGTGGAAGTGTAAAAGACAAACAAGTGGCGCGCAACTTGCAGGTCTTGATCTTGAATGGTCTTGAATGGGGGGAAACTATGCCCGAACAAATTGCTCTATCGCAAAAAGTAAAAGTCGAATGCAAATATTTTTTTCGCTGTGAGTGGCCTGAGATATCGAGGTACACCATGTGCGATTGTGGTGTTGGTACGATCGAAAATGTGGTTATAAGAGCGAGTTAAGAATTGTCATCGCGATAATTTCCTCGTAAGGATTTTACTATGGAGGTCAATGAGCAGATTGACTGTATTTGTGTCACTTAAAAGGCCGTAGTTCACATTCTGTATGTCTCTGTGTTTTGGTGGTCACATTGTGTGAAAGAGGACATGTGTGGCTACAAAATGACCAAAGAACATGCGTGTAAAGTGAATATTTTGGCCGGGACGGCAATTTGTTTGGTAAATTTTCAAGGAAAGATTTTCTGTTCACGCACTCTAGTGAAAGAAGCCCTGCACTCTAACTTGGCACTAATTAGGCGAAACGGCCTGCGATTGAACTGCGATTTCGGAAAAAACGTTTAACGTATTCGAATACGGTTTGAACCACGAAAAAGTCCAGAGTCGTGTGAGCTTTCTAAAGTTTAAATCACGTTTCTACGACAAAGTATGCCAGAGTAATGAGGCTGCAAAAGTGAGGTTGATTTAGAGATAAATCCCATACATTGTCAATGGGAGGAAAAAACTATAAATAAAGTTAAATATTTTAAAAAGTATAAACTTTTTCAAAACAACTTTTTCACCAATTAAAGTTCAAAGATAGATGAACATTATAAAGTTTGAATGAAGTTTCAAAGTGAAAGTATGACGGAGTAATAAGAGCTCAAAAAAGTTAACTGTGAAAAATGGGACCTTTCTTCCATCGACTCTCACTATAAAGAATGTAAAAAAAAGTTAAAAAGTTAAAAAGTATAAAAAGTATAAAACTTTGTAAAAAAAAAAAAACAAGCAACCATCACTGCAAAGAGCTGAACAGTTTGAACTTTGAACTAAATTTCTAGTATAAAGTATGCGGAAGTAGTTAGGTGCCAAAAAAAAGGGTGGAATAAAGAAGAATAAATAAATATAGGCTGGCAATAACTATTGTGTGCTCGCTGTGGCGAGCCCACAATAATAAAAGGTCACAAAAACAATAGTATGGTTGCCTTCAGGCAACCACACTAACTAGAAAATTCGCAATTTTAAAAAATTGCAGAGTGTGGTTGCCGCAGTGGCTTACATATGCCCCTCCCACTAGTATTGCCAGCCAATTACAATTTCAAGTCACGCCTTAGATCATGCGTAAGTCATTCGGAGGGGATTTGACCCCCGAAATTCATGTTTTTGCGACAAACGGTTACATTTCTCGCGTTTGCGGCGCCCCCTATGGATGAAAATGGAATTGCTTTTAGAACTTGGTTGATTGAACCACCCCGGACATGTGATTGAAATTTGGGATGGATTGGACATTCCGTTCGTGATTTATGGCATTTTTTGTGATATAGGCCCCTCCTACTAACTTCGGAAGACGATTACGGCCGAACGATACGCACTTTCAAAATTCTGCGGCTCAGTTTTAATTGGATGGGTCCAGAGATCACGTGTGCCGATTTCTGTGAGATTCGGACGAAATCTGTAGGAGGAAAAGCAAAAAGTGTGTTTTGGACAAAATTCAAAATGGCGGAAAATCTATCATGGCGGAAATGGGCGTGGCCTATATGGGGAGATGCGTCATGACCCAAGGAATCCAGGGGAAAAATCATTTTGATTTTACGACCTACGGTTCAAGAGTTATAGGCCAAAAGGTAAAGTGGGCTGTTATAGCGCCACCATGAGGCCGACCGATAAAATTTTAGGGTTAAATAATTTTAGTGATAATGTTGAAATATCCCTAAAAGTTTTGTAACTATAGTGATTACAGTCTCCGAGGAACAAATACTTTTATGTGAATTTTTGCCTTTTCCCATTCATGTCAATGGGGAAATTTAATTCACTAATAAATTCATATCAATTAAACTATACAACATTTCTCTTAACAAAATACACGCACACGATTCCCGATTTTTCCGGTCAATTTGACATATGGCTCAAGTGCGTACAGCGTACAGTGTGGGAGGTATAAAGCGTCAAAATAAAGACTACTCCAGTGAAAAAAAAATAATAATAATAATAAAGTGTCACAGTTACAAGAGTCTGGTTGCCCATTCGGGCAACCACACTAATAAAGTGTTACAATTACTAGAGTCTGGTTGCCCATTCGGGCAACCACACTAATAACAGCAGGAAGGCATGGGCCACAATCCACCGTCTTGGCAAAGACCACACCACCCATAATTCACAACGGTCACAGCAAACTCTATTGCATCACAACTGGTGTAGTTATTGGATGGAGCCCGCACACCACCAAAAAAAGAAAAACAACATACTATAGTATGCCCTCCGTGACCATGGACTTTAGCCTTTCGCTTTTCTGCGATTTAACCTTTTTTCAAATCCTCAACAATGATGAAGAATCGTGCACTATAGCGTGCCACTTAATGACCTTGACCAATATCAATGACCTTGAGCAGTATAAATTACCTTCAATAAGACTAGTAAATGACCTTGACCAGTATAAATGACCTTGACAAGTACAAATGACCTTGACCAGTATAAATGACCTTCACCAGTAGAAATGACCGTGACCAGTATATGACTGTGACCAGTATACATGACCTTCATGAGACTAGTAAATGACCTTGACCAGTATAAATGACCTTTATAAGACTAGTAAATGATCTTCACCAGTATAAATGACCTTGACCAGTATGCGGTCCGTGACCATGGACTATAGCCTTTTGCTTTTCCTTGATTTTCACCTTTAAAAAATCCTCAACAATGATGAAGAATCGCGCACTATAGCGCGCCGCTCAATGACCTGAGACCATGGACCAATGAATGAAATACAACACATTGAGCAGGGCACTGCAGGGAGTTGAACCCCGTTCCGGTAAACCAGAAGTCCGACACCAGTGCCTTAGTTTTTGTGTTGTTGTTCATTTAAAGGTCCAGGTGTGCATACGCATGTGCGCCTGTGCGTGTGTAGGTGCATGTGTGCATGTGTGTGTGCACGCTTCAATGACCACTGTTGGACCCAATGGCGATCAAGGACCTCAGGGAGCCACCCATAATTCACAACGGTCACAGCAAACTCTGTTGCATCACAACTGGTGGCCAACAGTCGTAACCAACACCGCCGCCGACCCACAGGAGAATACCATCGCACAGTGGTATCAGACCAACCACAATCAGCCAGCCCTCAAACCAAACCATTCGACCTAGAAGAACTCGAAACCCGGAAAAGCAGCAGGGATTGATGACATGCTGGCAAAAATTATACAGCACCTGGAACCTAACGCAAAGACCTGGCTCGTGGGGATGCTGAACACATGCATGGCACAGAAAACCATCCCTTCTGTCTGGAGAAAGGTCAAAGTGGTTGCAATCCCCAAACCTGGCAAAGACCCATCATCCTCAAAGAGCTACCGACCCATTTCCCTCCTCTGCATCACCTACAAGAGAGGCTGCTACTCCAACGCCTCATACCACTCATAGACACCAAGCTGACTAAAGACCAAGGTGGTTTCCGTCCCGTCCTGTGCTGGACAGAGCTCAACCTCACCCAACACATTGAGGATGGGTTTGAGGGAAAACAAATAACTGGAGCAGCAACTGGAGGGCGAAGCAAGCACGCAGGCAGCTTGTGCCTGCCTGCGTGCCTGCCTGCCTTCCTGCCTGCCTTCCTCATGTGGAAGCTGCATAGTTGACTTTGTGTGTGTCTTTCTTTTTCTGTCTGTCTTTCTTAGGATGAAGATCAAGGTAGACGCCGTTGGAAGGCTGAACACAAGCCGATGCCCCAAGAGATCCATCCCAAAGCTTCCCTCAGGGAGTCCAGCAAGCCAGCTAGCCAGCAAGCCCGCCCAGTCAGCCAACGCAGCCAGCCAGCTCCGCCAGTCAGCCAGTGTAGAAAGTCAGGCTGACAAGCCAGAGCATATCAGCCCTTGCAGTCCGCCATTGCAGCCATACCAGCCTTGCTCAGTCAGCTCAGCCAGGCCTCTCTCGAGGCCTGGCTCTCTGTCTGCCTGGCCCGGTCTGCCCTGCCCTGCCTTGCAGCAACAGAACCAGCCTTGCTAGCAAGCCAGCCAGCTCAGAATACGAGCTCAGCAAGCCAGCGCAGCTGGCAAGCACGCAGTTAGTCTTAACCAGTTTCAGACAGGCAGGCCAAGGCAGACAGACAGGAAGACCGAGGCGCCTAGGCAGGCAGACAGGCCAGGAAGGCAACAAAGTGCAGGCAGGGGGACTATCCGGCCTAAGGCTGCGCTGCAAGGGTTGGAGCCTGGCCAGCTCCTGCTGATCTCCGCTGAGTGGCTGTGGCTGCACAGTAAGGCTGCAGTAACCTAGTCTGGGCTTGTTGCTGCACTGGCTTGCTCAGCTCGCATTCTGAGCTGGCTGGCTTGCCAGAAAGGCTGGTTCTGTTGCTGCAAGGCAGGGCGGGGCAGACCGGGCCAGGCAGACAGAGAGCCAGGCCTCGAGAGAGGCCTGGCTGAGCTGACTGAGCAAGGCTGGCATGGCTGCAGTGGCTGACTGCAAGGGCTGATATGCTCTGGCTTGGCAGCCTGACTTTCTACACTGGCTGACTGGCGGAGCTGACTGGCTGCGTTCGCTGACTGGGCAGGCTTGCTGGCTAGCTGGCTTGCTGGGCTCCCTGAGGGAGGCTTTGGGATGGATCTCTAGGGGCATCGGCTTGTGTTGAGCCTTCCAACGGCGTCTACCTTGATCTCCGTCCTAAGAAAGAAAGACAGAAAAAGAAAGACACACACAAACCCAACTATGCAGCTTCCACCTGAGGAACCGAGACGCGAAAAAAGAACTGAGCGTCACTTGGGATGGTCACAAACTCTCCAACCATACCCACCCCATGTATCTTGGAGTTACACTGGACAGGACACTCTTCTTCAAAAAACACCTGGAGAACACAAAAGCCACGGTCAACACCCACAATAACATCCTGTGAAAACTAGTGAACTCCAAGAGGGGCGCAGACCCACAAACAATCTGTGCAACTGCCATGGCCCTGTCTTTCTCTACAGCAGAGTATGCCTGCTCAAGCTGGAGCCGATCACGTCACACCAAATTGGTCGACACAGCCCTAAATGACACCTGTCGCATCAACACGGGATGCGTCAAGACAACACCTGTCCCGTGCCTTTATGCGCTAGCCGGCACCTCCCCCCGCACATCAGACGACTGTGTATCGCTCAAGATGAATGGAGAACACAGGAGATAGACAGTGAAGTTGGGAATGAACGAAGGAAAGTCTGGAATGAAATGATAGAGAACACCACACACACACATAGTTTCCTTTTGTGGCTGTTTACATTCGAGGGTCGCCGGTCCTCTCGAACGGAACAGTTTAACGTCATGCCCAGGACGAAAAGATATAGAGAACACCAACATGACAAATAACAGCAGGAAGGCATGGGCCACAATCCACCGTCTTGGCAAAGACCACACCACCCATAATTCACAACGGTCACAGCAAACTCTATTGCGTCACAACTGGTGTAGTTATTGGATGGAGATGAAGAATCGCGCACTATAGCGCGCCGCTCAATGACCTGAGACCATGGACCAATGAATGAAATACAACACATTGAGCAGGGCACTGCAGGGAGTTGAACCCCGTTCCGGTAAACCAGAAGTCCGACACCAGCGCCTTAGTTTTTGTGTTGTTGTTCATTTAAAGGTCCATGTGTGCATGTGTGTGTGCACGCTTCAATGGCCACTGTTGGACCACATGGGGATCAAGGACCTCAGGGAGCCACCCATAATTCACAACGGTCACAGCGAACTCTGTTGCATCACAACTGGTGGCCAACAGTCGTAACCAACACCGCCGCCGACACACAGGAGATTACCATTGCACAGTGGCATCAGACCAACCACAATCAGCCAGCCCTCAAACCAAACCCTTCGACCTAGAAGAACTCGAAACCGCAATGGGAAAGTTGAAACCCGGAAAAGCAGCAGGGATTGATGACATACTGGCAGAAATTATACAGCACCTGGAACCTAACACAAACACCTGGCTCGTAGGGATGCTGAATACATGCATGGCACAGAAAACCATCCCTTCTGTCTGGAGAAAGGCCAAAGTGGTTGCAATCCCCAAACCTGGCAAAGACCCATCATCCCCAAAGAGCTACCGACCCATTTCCCTCCTCTGCATCACCTACAAGAGAGGCTGCTACTCCTGTTTACATTTGAGGGTCGCCGGTCCTCTCGAACGGAACAGTTTAACGTCATGCCCAGGACGAAAAGATATAGAGAACACCAACATGACAAATAACAGCAGGAAGGCATGAGCCACAATCCACCGTCTTGGCAAAGACCACACCACCCATAATTCACAACAGTCACAGCAAACTATGTTGCAACACAACTGGTGTAGGTATTGGATGGAGCCCGCACATCACAGGTATAAAAAAAACGTTCTGTATTGAAATACTGACAACGTTTCGATCTATTTGATCTTCATCAGGTCATGTGTACACAAAACATACACTTTTATACTAAGGGAGTGCCCCCATCAACCAATCAAAACACCACATTTTGGTGCCCCTCCCATCACTGCAGGTGTGACACGTCAACCCTGAGTGAGTAGGTGGGGACCCAGACATATTGATGTAAATATAGTCTGTTCAGAAATGTTAGTGCCTCTCATAGAGCTTGTAGGTGATGCAGAGGAAGGAAATGGGTCGGTAGCTCTTCGGGGATAATGGGTCTTTGCCAGGTTTATGGATTGCAACCACTTTGGCCTTTCTCCAGACAGAAGGGATGGTTTTCTGTGCCATGCACGTGTTCAGCATCCCCACAAGCCAGGTCTTTGCGCTAGGTCCCAGGTGCTGTATCATTTCTTCCAGCATGTCATCAATCCCTGCTGCTTTTCCGGGTTTCAACTTTCCCATTGCAGTTTCAAGTTCTTCTAGGTCGAAGGGTTTGGTTTGAGGACTGGCTGATTGTGGTTGGTCTGATACCACTGTGCGATGGTATTCTATGTGGGTCGGTGGCGGTGTTGGTTACGACTGTTGGCCACCAGTTGTGACCAAGACCGCCAACGATCAACAGGAGAATACCATCACACAGTGGTATCAGACCAACCTCAATCAGCCAGCCCTCAAACCAAACCCTTCGACCTAGAAGAACTCGAAACTGCAATGGGAAAGTTGAAACCCGGAAAAGCAGCAGGGATTGATGACATACTAGCAGGGATTGATGACATACTGGCAGAAATGATACAGCACCTGGGACCTAGCACAAAGACCTGGCTCGTGGGGATACTGAATAAATGCATGGCACAGAAAACCATCCCTTCTGTCTGGAGAAAGGCCAAAGTGGTTGCAATCCCCAAACCTGGCAAAGACCCATCATCCTCAAAGAGCTACCGACACATTTCCCTCCTCTGCATCACCTACAAGAGAGGCTGCTACTCCAACGCCTCATACCACTCATAGACACCAAGCTGACTAAAGACCAAGCTGGTTTCCGTCCTGGCCGCTCCTGTGCTGGACAGAGCTCAACCTCACCCAACACATTGAGGATGGGTTTGAGGGAAAACAAATAACTGGAGCAGCATTCAGAGATCTCTCTGCTGCCTACGACACTGTCCAACACCGCACAATGGTCAGGAAAAGGCTCCTCAACAACAGGCGCTTCTATGTCCAGTTAAATGACCAGAGGAGTAAATGGAAAGCCCAAAAGAACGGCCTACCACAAGGTAGCCTGCTCACCCCCTCCTTTTCAATATCTACACAAACGTCCAGCCACTACCCAAAGTAGTAGTACTGGAATGAAATGATAGAGAACACCTCACACACACATAGTTTCCTTTCGTGGCTGTTTACATTCGAGGGTCGCCGGTCCTCTCGAACGGAACAGTTTAACGTCATGCCCAGGACGAAAAGATATAGAGAACACCAACATGACAAATAACAGCAGGAAGGCATTATAAATTACCTTCATGAGACTAGTAAATGACCTTGACCAGTATAAATGACCTTCATAAGACTAGTAAATGATCTTCACCAGTATAAATGACCTTGACCAGTATGTGGTCCGTGACCATGGACTATAGCCTTTTGCTTTTCCTTGATTTTCACCTTTTTTTTAAATCCTCAACAATGATGAAGAATCGCGCACTATAGCGCGCCGCTCAATGACCTCTGAGACCATGGACCAATGAATGAAATACAACACATTGAGCAGGGCACTGCAGGGAGTTGAACCCCGTTCCGGTAAACCAGAAGTCCGACACCAGTGCCTTAGTTTTTGTGTTGTTGTTCATTTAAAGGTCCAGGTGTGCATACGCATGTGCGCCTGTGCGTGTGTAGGTGCATGTGTGCGCACGCTTCAATGACCACTGTTGGACCCAATGGCGATCAAGGACCTCAGGGAGCCACCCATAATTCACAACGGTCACAGCGAACTCTGTTGCATCACAACTGGTGGCCAACAGTCGTAACCAACACCGCCGCCGACCCACAGGAGAATACCATCGCACAGTGGTATCAGACCAACCACAATCAGCCAGCCCTCAAACCAAACCCTTCGACCTAGAAGAACTCGAAACTGCAATGGGAAAGTTGAAACCCGGAAAAGCAGCAGAGATTGATGACATACTGGCAGAAATTATACAGCACCTGGAACCTAACGCAAAGACCTGGCTCGTGAGGATGCTGAATACATGCATGGCACAGAAAACCATCCCTTCTGTCTGGAGAAAGGCCAAAGTGGTTGCAATCCCCAAACCTGGCAAAGACCCATCATCCTCAAAGAGCTACCGACCCATTTCCCTCCTCTGCATCACCTACAAGAGAGGCTGCTACTCCTGTTTACATTCGAGGGTCGCCGGTCCTCTCGAACGGAACAGTTTAACGTCATGTCCAGGACGAAAAGATATAGAGAACACCAACATGACAAATAACAGCAGGAAGGCATGAGCCACAATCCACCGTCTTGGCAAAGACCACACCACCCATAATTCACAACGGTCACAGCAAACTCTGTTGCATCACAACTGGTGTAGGTATTGGATGGAGCCCGCACATCACAGGTATAAAAAAAACGTTCTGTATTGAAATACTGACAACGTTTCGATCTATTTGATCTTCATCAGGTCATGTGTACACAAAACATACACTTTTATACTAAGGGAGTGCCCCCATCAACCAATCAAAACACCACATTTTGGTGCCCCTCCCATCACTGCAGGTGTGACACGTCAACCCTGAGTGAGTAGGTGGGGACCCAGACATATTGATGTAAATATAGTCTGTTCAGAAATGTTAGTGCCTCTCATAGAGCTTGTAGGTGATGCAGGAGGGAAATGGGTCGGTAGCTCTTCGGGGATAATGGGTCTTTGCCAGGTTTAGGGATTGCAACCACTTCGGCCTTTTTCCAAACAGAAGGGATGGTTTTCTGTGCTATGCATGTGTTCAGCATCCCCACAAGCCAGGTCCTTGCGTTAGGTCCCAGGTGCTGTATCATTTCTGCCAGTATGCCATCAATCCCTGCTGCTTTTCCGGGTTTCAACTTTCCCATTGCAGTTTCACGTTCTTCTAAGTCGAAGGGTTTGGTTTGAGGGCTGGCTGATTGTGGTTGGTCTGATACCACTGTGCGATGGTATTCTATGTGAGTCGGTGGCGGTGTTGGTTACAACTGTTGGCCACCAGTTGTGACCAAGACCGCCACCGACCCACAGGAGAATACCATTGCACAGTGGTATCAGACCAAGCACAATCAGCCAGCCCTCAAACCAAACCCTTCGACCTAGAAGAACTTGAAACTGCAATGGGAAAGTTGAAACCCGGAAAAGCAGCAGAGATTGATGACCTACTGGCAGAAATGTTACAGCACCTGGGACCCAACACAAAGACCTGGCTTGTGGGGATGCTGAACACATGCATAGCACAGAAAACCATCCCTTCTGTCTGGGAAAAGGCCAAAGTGGTTGCAATCCTTAAACCTGGCAAAGACCCATTATCCACAAAGAGCTACCGACCCATTTCCCTCTGCATCACCTACAAGGCTATATGAGAAGCTGCTACTCCAACGCCTCGTTGCCACTCATAGATACCAAGCTGACTAAAGACCAAGCTGGTTTCCGTCCCAGCCGCTCCTGTGCTGGACAGAGCTCAACCTCACCCAACACATTGAGGATGGGTTTGAGGGGAAACAAATAACTGGAGCAGCATTCAGAGATCTCTCTGCTGCCTACGACACTGTCCAACACCGCACAATGGTCAGGAAAAGCCTCCTCAACAACAGGCGCTTCTATGTCCAGTTAAATGACCAGAGGAGTAAATGGAAAGCCCAAAAGAACGGCCTCCCACAAGGTAGCGTGCTCGCCCCCCTCCTCTTCAATATCTACACAAACGACCAGCCACTACCCAATGCCTAATGCCAGCATTTCATCTACGCCGACAACCTCTGCATTACGACCCAACAAGCAGACTTCCAGAAGATTGAGTCTGTCCTTGAAAGTGCCCTCCAAGAAATGTCAAGCTACTACAATACAACCACCTGAAACCCAACCCATAGAGAACACCTCACACACACATAATTTCCTTTCGTGGCTGTTTACATTCGAGGGTCGCTGGTACTCTCGAACGGAACAGTTTAACGTCATGCCCAGGACGAAAAGATATAGAGAACACCAACATGACAAATAACAGCAGGAAGGCATGAGCCCCAATCCACCGTCTTGGCAAAAACCACACCACCCATAATTCACAACGGTCACAGCAAACTCTGTTGCATCACAACTGGTGTAGGTATTGGATGGAGCCCGCACTTCACAGGTATAAAAAAAACGTTCTGTATTGAAATACTGACAACGTTTCGATCTATTTGATCTTCATCAGGTCATGTGTACACAAAACATACACTTTTATACTAAGGGAGTGCCCCCATCAACCAATCAAAACACCACATTTTGGTGCCCCTCCCATCACTGCAGGTGTGACACGTCAACCCTGAGTGAGTAGGTGGGGACCCAGACATATTGATGTAAATATAGTCTGTTCAGAAATGTTAGTGCCTCTCATAGAGCTTGTAGGTGATGCAGGAGGGAAATGGGTCGGTAGCTCTTCGGGGATAATGGGTCTTTGCCAGGTTTAGGGATTGCAACCACTTCGGCCTTTTTCCAAACAGAAGGGATGGTTTTCTGTGCTATGCATGTGTTCAGCATCCCCACAAGCCAGGTCCTTGCGTTAGGTCCCAGGTGCTGTATCATTTCTGCCAGTATGCCATCAATCCCTGCTGCTTTTCCGGGTTTCAACTTTCCCATTGCAGTTTCACGTTCTTCTAAGTCGAAGGGTTTGGTTTGAGGGCTGGCTGATTGTGGTTGGTCTGATACCACTGTGCGATGGTATTCTATGTGAGTCGGTGGCGGTGTTGGTTACAACTGTTGGCCACCAGTTGTGACCAAGACCGCCACCGACCCACAGGAGAATACCATTGCACAGTGGTATCAGACCAAGCACAATCAGCCAGCCCTCAAACCAAACCCTTCGACCTAGAAGAACTTGAAACTGCAATGGGAAAGTTGAAACCCGGAAAAGCAGCAGAGATTGATGACCTACTGGCAGAAATGTTACAGCACCTGGGACCCAACACAAAGACCTGGCTTGTGGGGATGCTGAACACACGCATAGCACAGAAAACCATCCCTTCTGTCTGGGAAAAGGCCAAAGTGGTTGCAATCCTTAAACCTGGCAAAGACCCATTATCCACAAAGAGCTACCGACCCATTTCCCTCTGCATCACCTACAAGGCTATATGAGAAGCTGCTACTCCAACGCCTCGTTGCCACTCATAGATACCAAGCTGACTAAAGACCAAGCTGGTTTCCGTCCCAGCCGCTCCTGTGCTGGACAGAGCTCAACCTCACCCAACACATTGAGGATGGGTTTGAGGGGAAACAAATAACTGGAGCAGCATTCAGAGATCTCTCTGCTGCCTACGACACTGTCCAACACCGCACAATGGTCAGGAAAAGCCTCCTCAACAACAGGCGCTTCTATGTCCAGTTAAATGACCAGAGGAGTAAATGGAAAGCCCAAAAGAACGGCCTCCCACAAGGTAGCGTGCTCGCCCCCCTCCTTTTCAATATCTACACAAACGACCAGCCACTACCCAATGCCTAATGCCAGCATTTCATCTACGCCGACAACCTCTGCATTACGACCCAACAAGCAGACTTCCAGAAGATTGAGTCTGTCCTTGAAAGTGCCCTCCAAGAAATGTCAAGCTACTACAATACAACCACCTGAAACCCAACCCATAGAGAACACCTCACACACACATAATTTCCTTTCGTGGCTGTTTACATTCGAGGGTCGCTGGTACTCTCGAACGGAACAGTTTAACGTCATGCCCAGGACGAAAAGATATAGAGAACACCAACATGACAAATAACAGCAGGAAGGCATGAGCCCCAATCCACCGTCTTGGCAAAAACCACACCACCCATAATTCACAACGGTCACAGCAAACTCTGTTGCATCACAACTGGTGTAGGTATTGGATGGAGCCCGCACTTCACAGGTATAAAAAAAACGTTCTGTATTGAAATACTGACAACGTTTCGATCTATTTGATCTTCATCAGGTCATGTGTACACAAAACATACACTTTTATACTAAGGGAGTGCCCCCATCAACCAATCAAAACACCACATTTTGGTGCCCCTCCCATCACTGCAGGTGTGACACGTCAACCCTGAGTGAGTAGGTGGGGACCCAGACATATTGATGTAAATATAGTCTGTTCAGAAATGTTAGTGCCTCTCATAGAGCTTGTAGGTGATGCAGGAGGGAAATGGGTCGGTAGCTCTTCGGGGATAATGGGTCTTTGCCAGGTTTAGGGATTGCAACCACTTCGGCCTTTTTCCAAACAGAAGGGATGGTTTTCTGTGCTATGCATGTGTTCAGCATCCCCACAAGCCAGGTCCTTGCGTTAGGTCCCAGGTGCTGTATCATTTCTGCCAGTATGCCATCAATCCCTGCTGCTTTTCCGGGTTTCAACTTTCCCATTGCAGTTTCACGTTCTTCTAAGTCGAAGGGTTTGGTTTGAGGGCTGGCTGATTGTGGTTGGTCTGATACCACTGTGCGATGGTATTCTATGTGAGTCGGTGGCGGTGTTGGTTACAACTGTTGGCCACCAGTTGTGACCAAGACCGCCACCGACCCACAGGAGAATACCATTGCACAGTGGTATCAGACCAAGCACAATCAGCCAGCCCTCAAACCAAACCCTTCGACCTAGAAGAACTTGAAACTGCAATGGGAAAGTTGAAACCCGGAAAAGCAGCAGAGATTGATGACCTACTGGCAGAAATGTTACAGCACCTGGGACCCAACACAAAGACCTGGCTTGTGGGGATGCTGAACACATGCATAGCACAGAAAACCATCCCTTCTGTCTGGGAAAAGGCCAAAGTGGTTGCAATCCTTAAACCTGGCAAAGACCCATTATCCACAAAGAGCTACCGACCCATTTCCCTCTGCATCACCTACAAGGCTATATGAGAAGCTGCTACTCCAACGCCTCGTTGCCACTCATAGATACCAAGCTGACTAAAGACCAAGCTGGTTTCCGTCCCAGCCGCTCCTGTGCTGGACAGAGCTCAACCTCACCCAACACATTGAGGATGGGTTTGAGGGGAAACAAATAACTGGAGCAGCATTCAGAGATCTCTCTGCTGCCTACGACACTGTCCAACACCGCACAATGGTCAGGAAAAGCCTCCTCAACAACAGGCGCTTCTATGTCCAGTTAAATGACCAGAGGAGTAAATGGAAAGCCCAAAAGAACGGCCTCCCACAAGGTAGTGTGCTCGCCCCCCTCCTTTTCAATATCTACACAAACGACCAGCCACTACCCAATGCCTAATGCAAGCATTTCATCTACGCCGACAACCTCTGCATTACGACCCAACAAGCAGACTTCCAGAAGATTGAGTCTGTCCTTGAAAGTGCCCTCCAAGAAATGTCAAGCTACTACAATACAACCACCTGAAACCCAACCCATAGAGAACACCTCACACACACATAATTTCCTTTCGTGGCCGTTTACATTCGAGGGTCGCTGGTACTCTCGAACGGAACAGTTTAACGTCATGCCCAGGACGAAAAGATATAGAGAACACCAACATGACAAATAACAGCAGGAAGGCATGAGCCCCAATCCACCGTCTTGGCAAAAACCACACCACCCATAATTCACAACGGTCACAGCAAACTCTGTTGCATCACAACTGGTGTAGGTATTGGATGGAGCCCGCACTTCACAGGTATAAAAAAAACGTTCTGTATTGAAATACTGACAACGTTTCGATCTATTTGATCTTCATCAGGTCATGTGTACACAAAACATACACTTTTATACTAAGGGAGTGCCCCCATCAACCAATCAAAACACCACATTTTGGTGCCCCTCCCATCACTGCAGGTGTGACACGTCAACCCTGAGTGAGTAGGTGGGGACCCAGACATATTGATGTAAATATAGTCTGTTCAGAAATGTTAGTGCCTCTCATAGAGCTTGTAGGTGATGCAGGAGGGAAATGGGTCGGTAGCTCTTCGGGGATAATGGGTCTTTGCCAGGTTTAGGGATTGCAACCACTTCGGCCTTTTTCCAAACAGAAGGGATGGTTTTCTGTGCTATGCATGTGTTCAGCATCCCCACAAGCCAGGTCCTTGCGTTAGGTCCCAGGTGCTGTATCATTTCTGCCAGTATGCCATCAATCCCTGCTGCTTTTCCGGGTTTCAACTTTCCCATTGCAGTTTCACGTTCTTCTAAGTCGAAGGGTTTGGTTTGAGGGCTGGCTGATTGTGGTTGGTCTGATACCACTGTGCGATGGTATTCTATGTGAGTCGGTGGCGGTGTTGGTTACAACTGTTGGCCACCAGTTGTGACCAAGACCGCCACCGACCCACAGGAGAATACCATTGCACAGTGGTATCAGACCAAGCACAATCAGCCAGCCCTCAAACCAAACCCTTCGACCTAGAAGAACTTGAAACTGCAATGGGAAAGTTGAAACCCGGAAAAGCAGCAGAGATTGATGACCTACTGGCAGAAATGTTACAGCACCTGGGACCCAACACAAAGACCTGGCTTGTGGGGATGCTGAACACATGCATAGCACAGAAAACCATCCCTTCTGTCTGGGAAAAGGCCAAAGTGGTTGCAATCCTTAAACCTGGCAAAGACCCATTATCCACAAAGAGCTACCGACCCATTTCCCTCTGCATCACCTACAAGGCTATATGAGAAGCTGCTACTCCAACGCCTCGTTGCCACTCATAGATACCAAGCTGACTAAAGACCAAGCTGGTTTCCGTCCCAGCCGCTCCTGTGCTGGACAGAGCTCAACCTCACCCAACACATTGAGGATGGGTTTGAGGGGAAACAAATAACTGGAGCAGCATTCAGAGATCTCTCTGCTGCCTACGACACTGTCCAACACCGCACAATGGTCAGGAAAAGCCTCCTCAACAACAGGCGCTTCTATGTCCAGTTAAATGACCAGAGGAGTAAATGGAAAGCCCAAAAGAACGGCCTCCCACAAGGTAGTGTGCTCGCCCCCCTCCTTTTCAATATCTACACAAACGACCAGCCACTACCCAATGCCTAATGCAAGCATTTCATCTACGCCGACAACCTCTGCATTACGACCCAACAAGCAGACTTCCAGAAGATTGAGTCTGTCCTTGAAAGTGCCCTCCAAGAAATGTCAAGCTACTACAATACAACCACCTGAAACCCAACCCATAGAGAACACCTCACACACACATAATTTCCTTTCGTGGCCGTTTACATTCGAGGGTCGCTGGTACTCTCGAACGGAACAGTTTAACGTCATGCCCAGGACGAAAAGATATAGAGAACACCAACATGACAAATAACAGCAGGAAGGCATGAGCCACAATCCACCGTCTTGGCAAAAACCACACCACCCATAATTCACAACGGTCACAGCAAACTCTGTTGCATCACAACTGGTGTAGGTATTGGATGGAGCCCGCACTTCACAGGTATAAAAAAAACGTTCTGTATTGAAATACTGACGTTTCGATCTATTTGATCTTCATCAGGTCATGTGTACACAAAACATACACTTTTATACTAAGGGAGTGCCCCCATCAACCAATCAAAACACCACATTTTGGTACCCCTCCCATCACTGCAGGTGTGACACGTCAACCCTGAGTGAGTAGGTGGGGACCCAGACATATTGATGTAAATATAGTCTGTTCAGAAATGTTAGTGCCTCTCATAGAGCTTGTAGGTGATGCAGGAGGGAAATGGGTCGGTAGCTCTTCGGGGATAATGGGTCTTTGCCAGGTTTAGGGATTGCAACCACTTCGGCCTTTTTCCAAACAGAAGGGATGGTTTTCTGTGCTATGCATGTGTTCAGCATCCCCACAAGCCAGGTCCTTGCGTTAGGTCCCAGGTGCTGTATCATTTCTGCCAGTATGCCATCAATCCCTGCTGCTTTTCCGGGTTTCAACTTTCCCATTGCAGTTTCACGTTCTTCTAAGTCGAAGGGTTTGGTTTGAGGGCTGGCTGATTGTGGTTGGTCTGATACCACTGTGCGATGGTATTCTATGTGAGTCGGTGGCGGTGTTGGTTACAACTGTTGGCCACCAGTTGTGACCAAGACCGCCACCGACCCACAGGAGAATACCATCGCGCAGTGGTATCAGACCAAGCACAATCAGCCAGCCCTCAAACCAAACCCTTCGACCTAGAAGAACTTGAAACTGCAATGGGAAAGTTGAAACCCGGAAAAGCAGCAGGGATTGATGACCTACTGGCAGAAATGTTACAGCACCTGGGACCCAACGCAAAGACCTGGCTTGTGGGGATGCTGAACACATGCATAGCACAGAAAACCATCCCTTCTGTCTGGGAAAAGGCCAAAGTGGTTGCAATCCTTAAACCTGGCAAAGACCCATTATCCACAAAGAGCTACCGACCCATTTCCCTCCTCTGCATCACCTAGAAGAGAGGCTGCTACTCCAACGCCTCTTGCCACTCATAGACACCAAGCTGACTAAAGACCAAGGTGGTTTCCGTCCTGGCCGCTCCTGTGCTGGACAGAGCTCAACCTCAACCAACACATTGAGGATGGGTTTGAGGGAAAACAAATAACTGGAGCAGCATTCAGAGATCTCTCTGCTGCCTACGACACTGTCCAACACCGCACAATGGTCAGGAAAAGCCTCCTCAACAACAGGCGCTTCTATGTCCAGTTAAATGACCAGAGGAGTAAATGGAAAGCCCAAAAGAACGGCCTACCACAAGGTAGCCTGCTCGCCCCCTCCTTTTCAATATCTACACAAACGTCCAGCCACTACCCAAAGTAGTAGTACTGGAATGAAATGATAGAGAACACCTCACACACACATAGTTTCCTTTCGTGGCTGTTTACATTCGAGGGTCGCCGGTCCTCTCGAACGGAACAGTTTAACGTCATGCCCAGGACGAAAAGATATAGAGAACACCAACATGACAAATAACAGCAGGAAGGCATGGGCCACAATCCACCGTCTTGGGGAAAAAATAGCTGATCAATAAGCCCCAAACACGTTGCACTGCGACGCGTTTTGAGCTTGTACATCGGCTATTTTTGCTACAACAGTAATATGCAACGTGGCCCTCTGGAGTGAGAGTGGAAATATAGTGGACTGTGGAAATATAGTCTCTATCGTCAAAGTTGCCCACCCCCATTCTAAACACTACAACATGCAGAGGAGAAGTCATAACAGAACCATCTAAACACTACAGCATGCAGAGGAGAAGTCATAACAGAACCATCTAAACACTACAACATGCAGAGGAGAAGTCATAACAGAACCATCTAAACACTACAACATGCAGAGGAGAAGTCATAACAGAACCATCTAAACACTACAGCATGCAGAGGAGAAGTCATAACAGAACCATCTAAACACTACAGCATGCAGAGGAGAAGTCATAACAGAACCATCTAAACACTACAACATGCAGAGGAGAAGTCATAGCAGAACCATCTAAACACTACAGCATGCAGAGGAGAAGTCATAACAGAACCATCTAAACACTACAGCATGCAGAGGAGAAGTCATAACAGAACCATCTAAATACTACAACATGCAGAGAAGTCATAACAGAACCATCTAAATACTACAGCATGCAGAGGAGAAGTCATAACAGAACCATCTAAACACTACAGCATGCAGAGGGGAAGTCATAACAGAACCATCTAAATACTACAGCATGCAGAGGAGAAGTCATAACAGAACCATCTAAATACTACAGCATGCAGAGGAGAAGTCATAACAGAACCATCTAAATACTACGACATGCAGTCATAACAGAACCATCTAAACACTACAGCATGCAGAGGAGAAGTCATAACAGAACCATCTAAACACTACAACATGCAGAGGGGAAGTCATAACAGAACCATCTAAATACTACAACATTCAGTCATAACAGAACCATCTAAACACTACAGCATGCAGTCATAACAGAACCATCTAAATACTACAGCATGCAGAGGAGAAGTCATAACAGAACCATCTAAATACTACAGCATGCAGAGGAGAAGTCATAACAGAACCATCTAAATACTACAACATGCAGAGGGGAAGTCATAACAGAACCATCTAAATAGTAATACTACGACATGCAGTCATAACAGAACCATCTAAACACTACAGCATGCAGAGGAGAAGTCATAACAGAACCATCTAAACACTACAACATGCAGAGGGGAAGTCATAACAGAACCATCTAAATACTACAACATTCAGTCATAACAGAACCATCTAAACACTACAGCATGCAGTCATAACAGAACCATCTAAACACTACTCTGTTCACCTCTAGTCGATTATTTATTCAGCCACGGACCACCATTGTGAGCATAGAGTATATTATGAATAGAGAAGGCACCCAGAGGAAACCCTGAGGCGAAATGGACATAGTGGCCGAATGAAGGTATTGCAGCCTGGCCCCAAACACATGAACGCGCTGGTCCGTTGACTATCATTGTGCACGTTCACGACGGCAGCACGCTAGCTAGCTAACGAACTAGCGTGCATCCCAGAATGCTTTGTTCCTACTGTGTTGTGTTCATATATATTACTACTACTACTTTATAAAACCATGATCCAGTAGCCTAATGGTTAAGCCGATGGTATGTGAACATCCGGGCCCGGGTTCACTTCCCAGTCGATGACCGAGTTTATTTTCTTCTTAACAAACACAACACTGTTTGTTTGCATCAAGTCGAGGTCCTTTATTCATTCCGTATCTGAGCCACGGGACCACCATTTTTAGGCTCAAATACTGAATGAATAATGGACCTCGACGAGAAAAGCTAAAACAATTGTGCTAGTTTGGTAAGAATGAAGCTAACTCTCAGTCCTCGATGGGGACTCGAACCCGGGCCCTGTTGTCTACTAGGCGCCGAGAGTAACCATTGGGCTACTGGAACACGGTTTTACAGAGTGGCACGAACATAATATATAAACATCACAACAAGTTAACATAAAGTGATCACAGATGTTTGAACAACAACAACGTTAAGTATTAAATAACATTGAACGTACCTGCTTGCTGCGGACACGACGACGACCGACATGGTGACGTGGCAAAACAACACTGAGCAAAACCCCCTCCACGCGTCTCTTCCGTATTTGAGGGGGGGCGGCACTTCCTTCCGGGTATGACGTGAGGCCACGCCCGCGAGGACGTGGAGCTTTCTTGATTTGAGGGGTTCGGCACTTCCTTCCGGGTATGACGTGAGGCCACGCCCGCGAGGACGTGGAGCTTTCTTGATTTGAGGGGGGGCGGCACTTCCTTCCGGGTATGACGTGAGGCCACGCCCGCGAGGACGTGGAGCTTTCTTGAGTAAGACCCGGAAGCGGGTTACGTCACGGCTTATAAATAGTCAATACAGACATGAGTCCCCTTCCTGGAAGCGTCCTCAGTGGTCTAGCGGTTTAGACACCCGACTTTGAATTAAACTTTATATAACTTCACGGGTTCAAACCCCTCTGATGTTTTTCTCAATCATTGATTCACAATACCAGAATGCACGTTTAATCATAGTACATAAAGCAGACAGCCCTGTGATTAAACCTTCAGCATTACATTACACTGCAACCCCACTGTGGCTATACCTTTTTATTCACAATGCAAAGTTATTGTACTCCTAATAATATATCATGGTGTAGTCTAGCTCTGGTTTGATTGATTGATTTAAATATTTTATTAATAGTTTGTAGAATTACAGTATTGATTGATTGATTGAAATATTTATTAACAGTTTGTAGAATTTACAGTACATTTTAAGCACAAACTCAATACAAAGACTGTCAACTGTGAGTGGACGACCCAATTAAGCATTACACTTGTTTACAACAGGGTCCACATTGTTCAATTCATCAAAACATTTAAAGACATACAGACATTTAGAGACATACAAATAGACATTTCTATGTAGCTAAAGTACAGAACAGGAATTCATCATATGGGAAGCAAAAAAGGGAAAAGATACAATATACAGTGAGGGAAAATGGGGGGGGGGGGGGGGGGGGGGGGGGTTCAGATTTTACAGAGGCCAGTTTCGAATTGCAGCCATCCGTAGGTGCCCTTTGAGAGCGGTTTTGAAGGAGTCAAGGGATTCACATGTCTTAATGACTGTTGGTAGGGCGTTCCACATTTTGGTGGCATAGGAGCGAAAAGAATGTAGTCCCTTGTTTGTGCCGAATCTGGGTTGTACATGGTTTGTTGCACTCCCTCTGGTGTTGTGGGTGTGGACTTCGTTTACATTAAGGAAGTATTTAGACAGGTACATGGGTATCTTGGTGGTGTATCGAATCTTGTGGACCAGACCCATTGCAAGATGCTGTACTCTGTCGTCGACCCTAAGCCATCCCAGCCTGTCAAAGTGGGCAGGGGTGAGGTGGGTTCGGGGGGTGAGGCCAAGTAGGAGCCTGACCAGTTTGTTTTGGGAGGTCTGGAGCCTTGTTTTAAGGGCCTTTGAGGTGCTGTGGTACCAAGAGGTGGATGCATAGTCAAAGAAACCTTGTACGAGGGCTCCTGTTAAGGTCTTCAAGGTGTTTTTGCTGACCAGTGAGGAGATCCTGTAAAGGAATCTTGTTCTTTGATTGACTTTTTTGATTACGTTGGTGGCCATTTTATCACCGGAAAGATTGGCCTCCAGGATGGAACCTAGATAGGTAATTTCATCTTTTCGTGTGATAATATTGTCACCCACTCTAACCAAGAAGCCATCTGCCTTGCTGAGTTTACTATTTGATCCGAAGAGGATGGATTCAGTTTTTCCCAGGTGTAAGGATAGTTTGTTATCAGCGAGCCAGGTGCAGATTCTACCGAGTTCAGAGCTGAGGGTCTTTTCAACCTGCAGTTTGTTCCTGTCCGAGACCAGCAGTGCTGAGTCATCTGCGAACAGGAACAAGTTGCAGTCACAAGCTGAAGTCATGTCGTTAACATAAATTAGGAACAGTAAAGGCCCTAGTATGCTTCCTTGTGGGACGCCACAGCTCACTGGGAGGGGAGGGGACAGTGTTCCGTTCACCTCCACCATCTGTTCTCTCCCCTCCAGGTAGGATTGCATCCAGCTCACTGATGTGCTATCAAAACCAATAGCTTTAAGCTTGTTAACCAGTATGGAGTGGTTCACAGTGTCAAAAGCCTTTTGGAGGTCCAGCATGACCATGCCGCAGTATTTTCCAGCATCCACCTCGTGTTTGATGTGATCGCTCAAATAGAGGAGGCATGTGTCAGTGGAGTGGGATGTTCTGAAACCAGATTGGAACTCGTACAGCAATTTATTAGAGGCAAGATACTTTTCAACCTGTTCATAGACTATTTTTTCCATCACTTTCGAGATGGAGCTTAGAATAGAAATAGGGCGGTAGTTGCCGGGTTCTACTTTACTCCCTTTTTTGTACAAGGGGGTTACTTTGGCCAGTTTAAAATCTTGGGGGACCTGTCCCTGTTTGATGGAGAGGTTAACTATGTGGGTGATGACTGGAGCTATGGAAAAGGCTGAGTCTCTGAGAAATTTGGAGGGAATATTGTCATGGCCAGTGGCCTTGTGGGGTTGGAGGGCACTCAGTTTTTTAAGTACCTCCTCGGTTGTTACCATTGTCATTTTAAAATCATCTTTACAAACACCAAGGTTTTTGTAGAAGGCTTTGATGTGCTCTACACCAAAACGCCCAGAGTGGGAGGGCAGTTTGCTAACCAGCTTTGTTGCAATGTTTGTAAAGAAGATGTTCAAGTGGTTGGCTACATCGAGTTTGTCAGTGATGAGGGTGTTATTCGATTTGATGTTTATGTTAGTAAACCTGGTTTTTAGTTTCCGACCACAGCCTAGTTGATTGTTTAGTAACTTCCATAGCTCCCGAGGATTGTTTTTGATTTCCTCGGCTTTATCATTGATAAAGTTACATTTGGCTGATTTGGTCATGGCAATTACACTGTTTCTTAGCTTGTTACACTGGGCTTTTAGGTTGCACAGTTTGGTTTGGAGATCACTGTCGAAGCGCTTGCACTTGGCTAGTTTGGACTTGCATTTAAGAAGTTCAGAGCATTTGTTGTCTCTGGCTTTCATTGCAGTCAGTATGTCCGAATTCATCCATGGCTCCGAGCGGGTTTTGACCCTGACGGTTCTCAAAGGAGCCATGATGTTTAGTACTGATGTAAATTTGGTTTTAAAGCCAAGCCATGCTTCTTCGACTAGTGAGCTCCTGAGCACATCGGACCAATCCAGATTCTCCAATCAATCAATCAATCAATCAAAACAAACGGAGTGACATTTCTGGCCACAACGTGGGTGTCGCTGGGCTGTGGCGCTGCCAACTGACTTTTGTGTTTCCCTCTGCTTCATGATCACCTTTTAGTTCCTTTATTACAGCGAATCAAAGGTGTGTGAAATACTTCTGTAATTAATGACTTGCTGACTATCTCGCGATTTTAGCCTGGATTTAGTGTTCACGCCACATAGGCTATACATTGAAGACCACATAGGCTATAGCCTACATGAAGACCCGACTCCAGCAGCAGAACTGACAGGTAGGCTACAGTACCAAAAAAAAGCCCTATCTTGACCACAGAAACGCCCCTAAAAGACACGGTATCCTACCGTCGGTATACGTGTAACATAGTGTGTATAAATTGGCAGATTTTATTTTTTATTTTGCACGTCACTTTCTGACTTTCCAAAGGAAACGTTTTAATGCCTTATTGCTGTGTTGTTGGTGATTTGTGGATTCGTTTTAGATCAATCAGGGATCTGTTAATAACGTAATACTGTACTGCAGTCTGCAGTTGTTCCCAAATCCACATTTGTTGAGCCCCCATTAGACCCCCATTAGACACTACTTGATATGTATCAAACAAATTTGGCTAATAATAAATTAATTAACATAATTTCAAACATTAAACCATTTAAACTTCTTCACCTGAACTGACCAGCTCGGTGAAATAACTCAGTACTCAAAACATGTTAATTTATATCAATTTTATTTATAACTGCCAATGTCATGTAAATGTACAACGCACAAAATGTATGTCACCATAACCAAACATGTATTTCTACTTGATAAACCTTATTTATTGGAAGACGGAGCACTTGCAGCATGTATAGATTTTGAGTCTATAATTTTGTTCTAAATACCTGCAAATTGACAAATTGTACATAACTCCTGTACTGGACGCTTTATCGTATAAAGTAAAGAAAATAAAGAACCAGACCACGTGATTAGACAAAAAGTCTCTGCAAAAAAAAAAACAGTTTCTTACCCAAACTTACACTACAAAGTTCCAGTTAGAAACCCACGTAAGCCCATATGGGCTAACACAGGTGGGCCCTTCGTGAAAACTGGGTGCACGGCCCACTTGGAACCCATGCCCATAGCCCATGTCAAAACCCAATTGGGCCCAGATGGACATGTTAGCTGGGCACTATACCATCCCTCAGCAATGTTTCGTGTTTATTCCCCAAAAATAATTTGTTCAACATCTGGAGCAATCCTGCAAACTTTGGAAGCCTAATCATTAGGCTACTCGTACCCATTTTATCCATACATCACGCAAATTGGTATACAGTATACACTATCTCCATAGTCATGCGATCAACACAAATCTGTCCGCTTTCCCATATTCCATCCTGATTGGCTAGATTGACTTCCAAAGTTTGCAGGATTGCTCCAGATTTTGAACAAATTATCGCTGAGGGATGGTATAGACAGTGGTCTAATGGTCAGACTCTCAGCACAGATATTCCCTGTTCAAAACCCAGGTCAGTACTTCCTCCTATAGCTATGCTGGAGTATTTCAACTTCCCTTTAAATGATCGGACTCTCATCACAGATATTTGATGTTCAAATCCCAATCCTCTAATACTTTTCAACTTTACCTAACTGAAGGCTAAAATACAAAAGAACACTACAACAACTATGAGAGATGGTGTAGCCTACTGCATGGTCTGATGATCAGGCTCTCAACACACGGGGTGACGGGGGTTGGGCACTTTGTGTGCAGAACACGAAAATAAAATAATCAATCAAAAATCAATCAACAATCAATCATAGCAAAAAGAGTTGAAAGTGAACAGCGCCAACGTTGTCCAGTTGAAAATGAACTACGCCGACACGCCATCCATACGACGTTGATGCGCCGACCTCTCTCTGGACGGCGTATCAACGTCCGCTCACGCCTACTATTTTTGTGTTTTCAGACAGTTGAAAGTGAACTGAAAATGAACTACGCCGACACGCCGTGCACACGACCCTGATACGCCGTCTCTCTATTGGACAGCGTAGGGCGTATGGACGTCCGCTCACGCCGGAAATGTAAGAGATTTCCTCAGTGATAGAATGAATCTCTTTAATGGATTTAACAGATGGAATTAATTATTACAACTAGGCCTAGTCTTTAGTGGATTTATTTGATACAATTAAGCGATGGAAATTATGGAATTAATAATTATAACTAAATGTCTTTAGTAAAGAAGTCAAATGTAAATAAACATTTATATTAAAATAGCTTAAAACGTGACAAATGTATTTGTCTGTACTTCCTGACTTTAGGTTTGGTTCTTCATCAGATCTGGCTCTAGTCCACTGGTAATGTATGCGCCTGGCCCTTGTTGATATGAGGTCAGGGGTTCGCCTCCCAGCCGAGGTTACACTTTGAACCAGTGTTTCTTTCTACAGTAGCTACATGGTTTTTCTATCACTGAGTGGAATCTAACCAAGGAGGATCTCTCACACTTAAAGACTTGAGACGGTAGACCACTGAACTCAATTAGAACTTTTAATGATTTGCGAATTCAAGGTTTAAAAAAAAGTGTGTGCCCCGAGATTTTTAGGCTATGGAAAGTGTGCCCTGGGACAAAAAAGGTTGGGAAACACTGGCCTAATCTACAGAAATGTGTTTTGCCAAAATCGGCCTCATGGTGGCGCTATGGAAAAATGCAGGGCAAATGTTTTTAAGTTTGTAACATTGTTAATTTCTATGTGATTGCAGTATTATTACTGCAATCACTTTTTAATACTAAACTAATTTAAATAAATTGTTCCACTACTGAGTGGAATCAAACCAAGGATCTCTCACACTTAAAGACTAAGAGACGGGAGACCCAGACCACGGAGCTTGTAGATATTTTTCAATAGCTAAAGCATAACATAATGCTAACACAAAAAGGGGTTCCCACTAGAGGGAGCCACCATGCTCTCTGTAACCTATCACAGTTTTAGGGTGTTCTTCTCGACGTCACTTTGTCAAAAACCATGAAAAACAGGGCTAAAAAGTGACAAATGTTAACGCCCCTTTGGGATATTTAGCTACGCTCTAGTCTATTGGATCAATACACCAACTACACCAGTGTCATGATTCAGCCAAGGTCATCATGCCCTGCCATGCCTTTAGCGAGGGATATATCAGGGTTTCCTCTGATTGGCATCCAAAGAAGTGTGCTTGATGTGCCTATACCATTTCCACAAACAAAGGACTGGCATGAAGGCCTGTGCTGTAGACTGTAGAGTGCAACGCACAGTCCAGGACTCACCTTCAAATGAACAAGGACGTGGAAATCAGTGAAGAGCAGCTGGGGCTAATGACAAGATAATATCGGTTGATGGAGAAATGCATCATGTCTGTATCAATTCTCACAATATAAACAGTCTAGAGGCAGTCTCAGGCAGATGCTCCTCTGTTTAGTATCAGTATCACAAGGGCGTTTTACTGGATTCAGTGTTGGCAAGAGCACAGTACATCAGAGACTTAACGTACAGGACCACCATTCCTTTATGTTACAGATATGTCTCTCTGGTACTGTACACATGTAAGTGTTTAGCTTAAAACAAGCCTTGCACTTATTACTCTTTTAGCATTAATTTGTGCCACTGTGCCTTTTTTGCAAACTGACATAATGAAGTAAATCAATTAAAATCTTTATATTGCATTTCTGCCAAGCAGGTCATTTTATTCTGAGTGTACAATAATGTAATGAGCTCTTGGTGTTCTGCACTGTAAAGGAGTATACACCCAAACCTAAGCAGCCATATTTGATATTTGCTATATCAATCCCAAGACTTTTCTGCAACGTGGGGTACACACATTCACAGAACGAATCCAAACTACCTGTATACTTGCAAACTTATAGAATATACAATCCCAGTTCTGAGATCTTCCATACTAATCAACAGGCACATGCGCCTCCTAGTAATGGTTTCCATGTGTTTGAAAAGTATGAATATTTGATCGATCCGGAATCTCTCACCACACATGCACGTGTACACATACGCTCGCTCCAGAGCCGGATTTACAGTAATAGGGGGCAGGGGCCCCGGGCTAGACACAATTTCAGGACCCCCCTCTTTCCACAGGGGGCCCCCGGGCTGCAGCCCACACTAGCCCAATGAAAAATCTGGCCCTGGCTCACTCACACACACGCTCACACACACGCACACACACACACACACACACATCACACACACAGTTACCGGTACAATGAATCTAATTTAAAAGCTTTATACAAGTTCTAAGAGGTTTTTATTGTCACAAATCCATCCCATGTCCTCTCTGCGGTAGAATACTGCAGGCCTGCTTCATTTATAGCACTTTGTCACACGACAGTGTCGCTCACAGACAATATAGCTCAAGCTCACAATGTGGTGCATAAACATGTGTCGTGAGCCTGTGCAGGGGTCATCGTCATGTTGGCCGGTGTTTTGCCACGGACATAAATGAGACAATAATATTACCAGAAACACATAGCCCTGAATATCAGGTCTGTAACTCTGTAACTGAGTGTTCAAATGGTGTTCCATTTGAACACCCTCAGAGTTAAGGGGGTTCTTGCAAATTCAACATTTGAGAACCACTAGTGCTCTTAATATGCCATAGTGTCATAATAAATAAGTGTCATACTGTACATATACTGACTGACTGTACATCAACCTGGAGCTTGACATTCAGTAAGTGGGTGTTATGATCAAAATTAGAACATTATAAAACAGAAAATCTAGAATTTGCCACGGACAAGACCAAGTCTTTGCCACGGACACATTTGTCAGTGTGCGGACATGTTGGTGACCCCTGAGCCTGTGTATTAGCTATAATCTTTGGCGAGCGAGCAACATGGCTGTACGGCATAAGTAAATCAGGCTTACAGCGTTGCCTCAGAGCGGAATGCCCTGAACGGATGCTCATGTTAACATTTACCCAACCTATTACCCCTGAGAAGACCTGGCTAATGTGTATGTATGTGTATTCATTAAATAAATAAACAACGCCAGCACTTTGTTTTGAATATTTTTTGTCTCTTGTACTTAAAAAACAAGTAAGTAAAACCATGAAAATAAACAAACAAAATAAAATACGAGCAAATAATTATTCCTTTCTCTTACAGCTGTGTATGCTGTACATAGCCTACAATAACATCATCTACTCTCCTCTAAGATAGCATTTCATCATGATACAGATAGCAATAGCAACTATGATAAAATATCTATAGTTATTCTATGGATTATACATATAATTTGCCTTCTCTAGATTTCTTTCTTTTTTTTGTAATTGTTATTTAAAGATTTCATTAGAGTTCCCATTGAAACAAACAAACAGTGAAGATCATAGGCTGGCTGGTTCACTGAGTTGTGTGACCGGGGAGAATCACATTGGTATGGCAAGGAGACCTGTGGTGGCTTCATATTCCCAAAAAGACCCGGAGCCTCAACAGAAACACAGAACAGATCGACGGTTGACGTGGAGAGAAAGAAGCACTAGAGTACAAGATGGCAATTGCAAGGTTTTCACAACAGATGGCGATGCTGCATCACAGACAACTATACATATTGCACAACGAAAATGCATAGGATCGTCTCTGTTACTGTAATTTAAGTGGATTTGGGTATAGGTGCGCCGTTTGGGAGAGTACAGAGTAATAGGTCATCAAGAGGCTGTGCGCGTCAAGCACCAGGTTGAGAGATGAAGCGTTGGGGGCAGGTTTCAACAGCAAAATGACATCCGATGTTGCACTTTTGACACTTACCCATAACACTTGTCTACATAACATTGTTTGCTCTGTGGCACGCATAAAACCGCCTGTTTGTTCCACACAAACACAGACACACAACAAAGTAAAACAACAATGTCAGATTTCAGCTGAAGAACCCTCTGGGTAAACATAAGAGTCACAATGTGTGCACTGAGCGAGCATCAAGGGCGTACATAATGAGAACAACTCATCCAGAATTAACCCGACTCAAATGACACATCACTCACACAATACAGAGTCATCCCTTGTCTGTGCAGGAGACGGGAGTACAGAAGACATTACTACAATGGAGTTTTTCAGTTCAGAATAGGTAAAGCCATCATTCAATTTGAAACAAAAGAGTAATAAGCATCAACATATCAGGTGTATTGCTTTTAAAAGTTAAGATCTGAGAGCCAGTCCTGTCTCAGTTGGAGCCTAACCATATCGTAAATCATTCTCACTTGATTGTTTTTCTTTTTTTTTTACCAATTAAAATTGGCATGAGACTGTCAAAACATACAACTAGAGGAATTAAAAGAAGAGATAAACGTCAAAACAATTTCCATTGCTTTTGTAAGTATAATATCGGTTTTAAGGTGCTTTTAATGTGGTTGCCATGGCACTGTGCTTTGTTCCCCCACTGGCTGCGTGCAGACTCTGTCGTGGGATGCCACTCAAATACGGGCATCCACACCACTGTGTCAAAACCTTTCATTGAGTTTTTGCAATCACAATCGAGTAATCTTCGATGTTTTATTTTAAATTCTTAATGTATGTGTGCATTGCAATATCCTGAGTTTCAATGTAACTCTGGATTTTGCTGTGTGTGTGTGTGTGCGTGCGTGCGTGCGTGCGTGCGTGCGTGCGTGCGTGCGTGCGTGCGTGTGTGTGTGTGTGTGTTTGTCAGTGCATGTAGGTGTACAGTATGTGTTGGAATCAATCAGAGTGGAAAATGCTGGGCAAAATAGAGGTAGCAGGGATCACCATAGAAACTAAATAAGGGCATTTCATGTAAATGATTCATAACGTGAAAAACTAAAGATTGTAGCATATGTGAGTCATTCATAACTTATTGATGATGAACAATCTTTTGATGTTGCTTTTCGTGAAGCAGCATCCAGGCAATTAGGCTATGGAGCAGATAAAAAGAAGAAAAACTCCAAAAGGCTTATTTTCAAATTGACAAAATCAAGTTGACAAGATGGCCTATTCAGGACCTTGATGAGTGTTTATAATGAATGGGATTCTAAATAAAGAAATGATGAAGTGACTATACCTGGCTGTGTGTGAGTCAGAGAGAAAGAAACATACGTATGCCATAGCTGTGACATATGCATATGAGTTCAGGGCTCTGGGAAACGAGGGTTTTGAGCATGTACAGAAATATGATATGCCAAAAACATTTCTAAAGGATTGAGGAAAATCAGTGACACGTCCACAAAAAAGACTTGTGACAAGGACCTCTTGATTTCTGCCACTTTGTGCATCCCTTCAACTTGTGACATCTGCTTTGGGCTCATGTGCTGAAGAAAGGACTTGTCAGCTTATCTACCCATAGTTTCAGCTTCCATATGGGAGGGCGACTTGGGTTCAGTTGCTGTCATAATAATCAATCCATCATAAAAAAAACCAAATTAATAAGTTAAAATGTTTTAAAAGAACATCAAGTAAAGGGACCTTATTTTGTGGCAACCACACTAAACATACATCTATACTTCTCTATGTTTATTCTCTAATAAATTACACAATAATATCAATAATCCAAACCATGTTTACCCATGAAATGGCTATAAAAGAGACTTCTCGCACCAGTCACTTCCTGGAGGCGTGGCCTGCTCTTAAGGTCATGACAGGAGGATCAGAATGGGATAGAAGGCGAGGTGGGGGTGGGAGGGGTGGGAGTAAGACCTTGGTCTTCAGAACAGGACCTGTGCTCTGGTGCCGTGGCCTGCTGGGGGCCAGCAGGGCTTGTGTGCTTACACCTTCTCTCCACGTTGGGTCTGGCAGGCTGCATAGTTTGTGTGTGGCCCCTGTCATGTGGGTCACACTAAAAGGGAGGGCAGAGGGGTTCTGTAAAGGGAAAGGGTGGAGTTCAAGGGACGTGGGGAGTTCTTAGTAAGGGGAGAAGATTATGGGGGTGTGTGTGGCTCGCAAGGGCCCCGGGGCAGGCCGGAACAGTGCAGGGCTCAGGAACGGAGACTGAAAGAAGGTGGTGCCCACCGGATGGCGCAGAGCCAGTGGGTTAGATGCCATCGTGCACAAAGTCGGTTGGGTGAGGGGACTTGGGAGGAAGCCAGATGCCAGGCTCTTGGTCAGGTGCTTATGCAAGGCCA
The DNA here is from genome assembly GCF_964188405.1 of Protomyctophum parallelum. Classification (NCBI taxonomy): domain Eukaryota; kingdom Metazoa; phylum Chordata; class Actinopteri; order Myctophiformes; family Myctophidae; genus Protomyctophum; species Protomyctophum parallelum. The sequence goes on along the minus strand of NC_139708.1, from coordinate 16,671,572 downwards.
GTTTGGTCTAGAGATGATGGGAGAGTCAAAGGTGAGAAAGAAGAATATATCAAGACTTATTTCTGGGGGGCATTTTCAAGCTCATGCGTTGATTGAACACTTACTTATTAGACAGAAATTCAAACAGCATGGGTACAGTCATACATTTGGGCTAAAAGGATAACACAAAAGTCCTGAGGACTTGTATCCATTGTGGTCCTATGAATTCAATTCATCAACAAGCATAGTTATGTTACTAAATAAATACCACTAAATACCACAACCATCATATTCAATTGCACATGATAAAGCAATGGCATCTGCTAAGAGCTGATCACACCTTGTAGCATTCTTCAATCAAGACAAGGACATTTAACCAAGGTCTTTCCAAAGTTTCTTAATATATAAAAGGTATTCATTATTTCTGCTCAGCTAAGATATCTAGCTTGATGCTTGGATGGATCCTCACTCACATTCAAAACATTCATGTAAATAGATATTCAAAAGCTATGTCTCTTTCATGTTCTGTTGAATATCTGCCTCATATTTAATTAAAAGTATGTTTTTGAGACTTGGTTTGTGAAAGAATTGCAGATCACTGGAGACAGGTCTAAAAAAGAAAATGTTCATTCTCTGGACACAATACTAGAGCTCGACCAAAATCTTTTTGGGTTGAATGCTGATAACAATGTTGGTAGTACACTGACTTAGAGTTAGACCACTGATTACCAATGTTTTGTGTTCTATTCGTGTTCTAATTCGAAAAGTCTATTGATTACTTTTCCAAATAATCGAGAAGCACATTTTTGTCTCCACCAGGCCAAAGCGAAGGCATGGGATACACAGTATTTCTGTAGTCATGTGATCAAGATGTATCTGTCAGGTATTTTATTAGATCTTAATTAGTTAATTGGCTAACATTGGCTTCGGCAGTTTGCAGGATTGGCCCATTATGAACAAAATGCATCAAATCATGAACTCTTTCATTGAAACTTTTGCACACACATTCCTAACTAGGCTGAGGAATAAATCCCACCCTTTTCATTAGCCTGTTATAGCACCATCTTTGAAAAAAAGCGGTGGACCTTTGAAAAACGCATTTTTGGAACAAAATTCCTCAAATCATGACTCAAATTGCCATCAAAGGAGTAAGAAGAAATGGCACCCTTTTCACATTGGCCTATTATAGCGCCACCAGGAGGCCTCAATAACCTTCCTGGCCTGGTGGAGACCTTTAGTTTAACATAGTTTTGTGATTTTGTAAAGAAGAAATACATTTACCATTTAAGCATGATTTTATTAATGATCGTACAATGATGCAAAATTCTGAAAATAGCAGATATACAAGCTCATGCGATGCGTTTCAGGCTATTTTCAACCTCTTGCCTATAATGATTTGCCCAAAATAGGGATCAATTATTAATTAAATTAAATCTATTAGTTTGATTAACTGTTGCAGCCCTAGATAAATGTCAGCCAGCTTGAAGCCCCTCCCATGCATGCCACTGACCTGAGAGGAGAAGGAGGTGAGATTGTACTGGCTGAATACTTTCTTCATGGCAGAAACAGCCCCGCCCGCATAGCTACTCCATCTCACGGTCTGTAGGATAGGGGACACACACACACACAGTAGTGAGCATGTGCGAACATGACAGGAGGCAAAGAAGTGATTAATCTGGAGTGCTGATTCAGGCTGCTGTTGTCTGAGCTGGGGGGGGGGCGCACAGCACCATTCTAAACCTAGTTTCTTTGCCGAATCTACAAGCTCACACTGTGACGCGACTTGTTGCAGCAAGGGCAGAATCCATTTCGCGGCGGCCGGTAAGCACCGTCGGCCGGTCTTTTTATAGGTCAGCCGGTCGGTCCGAATGCATTTTTAGCGGCCGACATGAAATACGTCGCACACACAGACAGACAGACAGACAGACAGACAGACAGACAGACAGACAGACAGACAGACAGACAGACAGACAGTCTGTCTGTGTGCCTGTCTGTCTGTCTGCCTGCCTGCCTGCCTGCCTATCAAATAATTAAATATGTATTAATTCAATACGGCTATTTTTTTAAATATAATATACAATAATGATGCAGTCTAAAATGTTGCTATTGTGTCCGGCCGACGTAATCACGGACCGGCCGACGTAATCACGGACCGGCCGACCTAATCACGGAACGGCCGACCTAATCACGGACCGGCCGACATAAACACGGACCGGCCGACCTAATCATGGAACGGCCGACCTAATCACGGACCGGCCGACGTAAACACGGACCGGCCGACGTAAACACGGACCGGTCGACGTAAACATGGACCGGCCGACGCACCTACGGACCGGCCGACGCAAATGGATTCTGCCCTCCCTCACTTGTTGTGGGCTTGTAGATGGGCTATATTTGGTAGTACCATAGTGTTGCTTGCTGACGACTGACGAGAACTGATTTTTGTTAGCTTGAACATCTGTTCTTGTCTGCAAGCAACACCAACACCATCGTACTATGGATTAGGGATTAGGGTTTAAAGTTGCGCTGATATTTTTGAAATAAATCAACAATACAAATGACGTTAACTTTTACTGCGTGGCCCCAGTGCCCCCCACAAAATGACCGGAACTACTTAATATTGACCAAAACCAGAGCAGAACGCCCACCACAGGACTCTGGCAATCAATTAATACAGTTGCAACCACTATATTAATGGCAAGTATTTCATACAGCTTAAGTAAAAAAAATCTGAACGATCCCTTTAAGACTGATTCTACAAATGCCTTCTAAATCAGTCTAAACCGTTTGAGAGACACTTATGTTGCTATAATATAGCATATAATATAGCAATATAATATAGCATTGGCATATAATATAGCAATTTTTGACCACACAGATATTATCAGTGAGGTCAAAGATTGAGTAGAATGCAGCCTTTTTGTCTTGTCATTTTTTGTTTGTTTGTCTTTTTTGTTTGTACCATGTATGTATGTTTGTTTTGGGGATACATGGGGATAACACATGTTATAGGGGCTAGGGCTGGGTTAATGCCAACATTGATACATTTAATTGGGTGTCATGAAGTTAGTTAGCAGTGATGGGCAAGCTACTTGGAAAATGTAGTAAGCTACACTACCAGTTACTCTCTATTAAATATAGCTCAACTACAACGAAGCTATCCCCAGATAATTGTAGCAAGCTACACTATAAGCTACATGGCAAAAGTAGCTAGCTACATGGACACTACTTTTTTTAAAATATTTTTTATCAACTTAATGATCAAGTTTCCACCGAACAAATAGCCTATAGGCAGGCAAAAATGCTGAGTTTGATTTTTTATTAAAAAACAAACAGGAAACAAGCCCTCTGTCTGGCTTTTGGTGTCAACTTTTTCACATTTACTTGTATTAATGTACCTTGCGGTGTCAGGAGCCAGCTGATTCATGTGTTCAGTGTTGGGAAAGTTCTTTTTTTTATTAACTATAGTTCAGTTCACAGTTAATTTTTTTTAAAGGAACTAATTCAGTTCATAATTCAACATTTTGAACTAAAGTTCATGGTTCCAAAAAATTAACGATTTTAGTTATTTTTTGTTATTTTATTTTAATTATTATTATTGCCACAGCCTAGCCATTTGCACACCAGCTGAGAGACATAATTTAGACTAGAGAATGCTAGTCTCTCAAGACAGACTGTTGCCTCGATAGGCACTGTTTTACCGAATATTTGAGGATGGGATACTCAGATTGAGAGAATGCTGACAGGCACTTAAATGAGATGTTAATGTCCTGTAGGTAGACTTAGAAATAAAACTAGTGTTGACTAATCAATACAAGTGGCTCTTATTTTGATGGGGCAGTTTCTGCACAAGAAGTCCGTTTGACTTGTAAACAAGCTACGATGAATGAGCTGTCAAAGTACTATAGTCACTAAACCACGTTAGCGATCAAATTTACAATATGAAAACTTTCACTTAGACAATAATGTAGGTTACGGCCCAGGCCGTAGCATAACGGTCTGGGCACCGGACTGGTGATCCAGTCGCGGTGTGCCGCGGGTTCGACTCCCGGACCCGACACGGCCTTTACCGCATGTCATCCCCCATCTCTCTCCCGTTTCCTGTCAGCCTACTTTCTATCCCTTAAAAAATCAATAAAGGCGTAAGCCGCAAAAAAAATATCTTTAAAAAAAAAAAAAAATGTAGGTTACACACGCTGGAATTAAACATGGAACCTGCAGGCAGCATTAGGTGAGTAATTCATTGTGTTGTGCTAGAGATAAAAGGACAGCTGCTGCGTGGGATCCTCTTGCTGTGTCAGACTCTTCTTATCTAAACCAACCAATCATGGATTCTTTCCCCCCACAAAACATTATTTAACAGTCAATTTGTAACGTATAGCTTTTGTTGAAAGCTACGTCACTACTTGGGTCTAAAAATAGCTACACTACAAAAAACGCTACTTGGTTCAAAAGGAGTGAAGCTACCATCAAGCTACTGATAAATGTAGTTAAGCTATGTAGCTTCGCTACTTGTAGCTAGCTACTGCCCAACACTGTTAGTTAGACTTTTGATGAATTCCCTTAAAATAATGCAATTCCACTATGTTTATCGTACTATATGTTTGACTGTAGCAAAAGTCAATTATGTTTTGGATTGGTTTCCCTCGACTGTGCGTGTGTGCATGCGTGAATGAATGCACATTTGAGTCAAGTATTTGTTCGTTTGTTTGTTTGTTGGTGTCTTACCGCTAAGCTGGAAGTTGGCTGGCTCTTGCTGTGGGGGGTGAACTTGGGTTTGGGAGGTTTGCCTGCCAGACGGTCCTTGTGTCTCCGGCTATTCATGTGCTGTGGAGACCAGAAGAGACACATGACTAACAAGCATCTGTTTGTGGTCCCACAGTGGATACATAAAACTTCAACTGTATCAGCCTCACTGAGCTGATTCACTATTAACTGATGTTGTAATATACAACATGCTGTATAGTTACGTACAACTACAGAGACAAACTGAAAATACATTGTGCGATCATAATTTATACCCCCCTCAAAATCCTTAATTTCATTTAACTCTGAGTGTGTAAAAATGGACCCGCAAGCGTTAAACCCTCTGGTGTTGGCTGTACTCCTCTGACACACTATCCACACTATATAAAAAATATATTATTTCATAAAAATATCCTCTGAATGGCTCTATTCACACGACTGTAAATGAAACTGCTGGCTTAATTACAGCTCATTTCCTCTCCTGGCTTACAAGGTGCTGTGGGAAAAAAGGGTTCTCTTCTATGGGAACTTCTGAATGGCGTTTTAATAAAATCATTAATTACATTATTACTATCATCATTATTACAACACTGATGTATATCATTATGGCGCCTTTGTTGTAGCTTTTAAAATGAGGGCTGAAACATGACATAAGGTCAGCCTGTGCAATATTATCACAATGTGCAAGCTTGTGCTACTGTAGCTTGTGACGTTCAGGACATCTGATTAATTATAGTAGCTACTAAATATATGGGTATGGATAAAATAAAAGATTATATTTTTCTCTAAATATCTTGATATTGTGACAATATGTTATTGTGACAAAATATATATTTTCCAAATAATCAAGTATAAAATAGGGCTCAAGTGATTAAAACCAAAAAACCAAAACACTTTTCATCAGATATTACAATATCCAAAATCGATATCTAGTCTAATAGCACAACATTGATATACCTATTGCCCAGGCCTAGTAGCATCATCACTGACCGGAGATGAGGCGATGCACAAGACATTCTTTGCCATCATCCAGCTCAATAGAAATTGGCTTTCCTCACAAACAGCCAACAAGACTTCTATGCCCAGAGCCATTTGAATACCTCCTATCAGGTTAGCAACACTCAGACTCAGGGTGCCTTGACAAATCTACAGGACTTCTCCAAGCTCTCTCTCCCTTACTCGTCTTTCATTTCATTCACCACCGGGAGGGTACAGCAGCCCTGGGCTGATAGCTCTTGCCGTCTGCTCTTCGTAACTCACCATGGGTCCCACTAATCTCCTGTGAGTTTTCCTTTTTTTCTAGGTTAATTCACAGTGACATGTGATCCATGAATCTGGTACGTTGCCCACCAGTGCACCTTTGAGGGTGGAAAACGTTCAAATGCTACTCTATCAGTGGGCAAACCCATGCAGGCATGTCTCATTCAAGCAGATTCAAACAGTCAGTTAACACCTAAAACAACACCCCACACATCTTTTTCCATCTCTGATTTGTAAGTAGTGCGAAAAAGGACGTAGAAATCCACAGTGTGGACAACACATTAAACAGGCTGTATAGCTAGCTTTTTGCCCTCACCTGGGAAAGTTGGGTCTCGGAGTTGACGGAGATCTCACACACTTCGCACTGGAAGTTCTTGCTAGGCACCCCCACACTGCCCTTGCTACCCAGACGCTTGCTCTTGCAAGCCACGCGCGCCGCAACCACTTTACCCCTGCGCCGTGGTTGGACACTCTGTCCCTCCAGCATCAGTTTGTGCTTTGTGCCTGGCAAATAGGATGCAAAGGAGGAAACAGGTTAAGTCTCATTTATAATTCATTGTATGGCCTCATTGTATTATGAAAATAATAGTTTCTTTGGTTGACAAATCTGTTATTTTCAGCTAGCGACATGGTCATGCAACAAATTATAAAGTGAAAATTAAAAGTCACAGCCATAATATTTGTCCCTGCACTGTGAATTTGTTTTGAAAGAGGCAGTTTTTTTTAATGTCTTACCACTGTTGTGTGCCTCAAGCTGTGAGGTGGAGTTGACTGTGACTTTGCAGACAGGACAATGGAGATGTGCCTTGCTTTTCTTAGGGTCCTTGTCGTCATCTGTGCGGGGCTCCCCATCTGTGCTGGAGGTGTCTGGCTGGCACCCTGACTCAGCGGCAGGGCCCGCGCCCTCCGCCACCTCAGCGACTTCGGGGGTGCTGGTGTCTGAGGCGGTCTCAGAGAGCTGGGAAGAAGGGGACACCTGTGGTGGGGACAGGGTGGCTAGCTCCGCAGAAGACACCTCGGACACCGGCGTCAGCATGACCGAGCTCCCGGGACTCTCCTCGAGCTTCACCTCAAGGTTGGCTGTCTCTAGATCATTCTGTAGGCCTGTGGGAATGAGTGAGTGATAGGATGAATTATTTCTCCCATTCCAATAAATGAATCGCAGACGAGGCACAATGTTTCTCAAACAGAATCAATGCTGTTAGAGTCACTGGTGTTATCACAGAGCTGGCAGATGCACTTTACAAGCTGCAGTAGTCAAACGTCAAATTATTTTGAGAGGGAATTAGTTTCATGAGTGCCAAGTCAATATAATATTTAAGCTCCAAATAACCCCTCCAGTTTTTTTATATATCATTGGAATACACATTAAGAGTGAATTTAATATGCTAGCTTTGTGCCGTTTTTACTTTAAAGGACAACTTTAGTTTTTTTCAACCAAGGTTCATGTTTTAGGTTGTTATTAGAGAAACTAAAAGGTGAGGGTTAATTTTCTTTCATTTGCTGCTTTATTTTGTTTTGGGGATTTTAGCTCTTTTTGACAGGGGGGCGGGGCCTTCGAGCATGGGGCTAAATATGTATTGTTTTACAAAATATTATGGCGATTCATTTTATTATTATTTACTATAGTCCTAATAAACCCCAAGAAATTACATCTGACCACAAAAGATCACAGGATCTATTGAATGTGACAAACTGACATATTGAGCCTATACACACAGTATAAGCCTCCCCCAGTAGGCTACCTTCACATTCAGTAGATCCTGTGATCTGCTGTGGCCAGATGTAATTTCCTAGGGTTTATTAGGACTATAGTAAATAATACAAAAATAAATCACCATAAAATGTTGTAAAAAAATACATATTTAGCCCCATGCTCGAATGCCCCCGCCCCCCTGTCAAAAAGAGCAAAAAACCCTAAAACGAAAGAAAGCAGCAAATGAAAAAAGAATAAGACTCATCTTTGACTTTCTCTAATAACAACCTAAAACATGAAGTTTGTCCTTTAAGCCTATTCAATACCATGTGGACCAGACCAGATTAGCAACAGTATTTAGGAAAGTAAAGGCCATCAGTATACAGCAGGGGTCTGTGACCTTTTTTAAATGAAGTGCCATGTTTTTTATTTTCTAGATCATCAGTGTGTCATATCAACATTAATTTTAATAACACCACGGGAAAAGTTCCAACATATTTAGCTTGTCAACAAGTTTTTCCTTCTTTTTAAATATCAGATCATCATTAGACTCAGGGCAGAGTTCAGTTTTAATGAATGTAGAATGCATGATGTAATTTACACACAAATGTGAGGGACTTCGTTTATTTGAATGCATTTCTTTAAATAGTTTATTTAAAACCAAAAATACTCTCTCACACACAGTTTGCCAGTGTGCCAATGATCACCCTCCTTTGTGCCAATGTTGGCACTGGTGCCTAAGGTTGCCTACCCCTGGTATACAGTATGTCCTTCCAAGTCCTCCCTCCCTTTCTTTCTGCTCCACACTTAAAATGGACACAAAGCTCAGTCGATATAAACAAACCCATCGACTGCCAGGCCCTGCCGATAAGTCACCAGAGTTCCATTATATACCTCCTCCACCCCACCCCTGGTCCTCCCGAGGGAATCACACACTTTGCGCTACACTCCCTGAATATCTCCGTTTCATTTACTCCCTTTTCACCACACCGCCATTCCGCTTTCCTACTGGGCTCCATTGATTTCCTCTTTTTTACGTCCCTGAGTAAATTCATCACGCAGATAAGGGTCTTCCTCTCTCATTCTCCCAGCGGAAAAAGGAACCTATACAATGATGAGATTAGACAGCTGCCTCTCTGTAATGAGAGTGACCCCCCTTGGGGGATTCAAGTTCCCCAAGGGCATGGATTGGTATGATCCTGGGCTTATGTGTAAGACAGGGGCCACCTGAGACGTCTGCGGAGGAAGAGCGATGCTGATCTTAGAGTTAGCAGGCATCTTACCGGGGAAGACACGGCAGCCAACAGGAGTCAAAGAACCCTCTAGAACAGGGGTTCTCAACGTTTTTGGCTGGGGATCCCCGGAAATGCTTTGGCCATGTCTCGCGACCTTCCCAAAAAGGCCTAGCGAGTCTCAGCTCTGGACATTCAGGTGATGAATAAAGTAGCTGAAATACTCAGGACACACAACAAATGTCCTGTGCC
>NC_139708.1:16644907-16659907 GCF_964188405.1 Protomyctophum parallelum | reverse complement strand
TCACATGTGGGCCAGAAGAAGTGGTCAAACAGGGAGAGAGATTAAGAAACCAACAGGGTAAGAACAACCCCACCGACACGCCGATCGATCTCATCCTCTTCCTTTATTAACACAGCATCACTCTCTCCCAGACACCCACTATACTGTCCCGTAACGTCAGAGCCGGTCATCCATCACGGAGCCTGTGCTTGGAGAAGACCCGGCGAAGAGAGGGATGCGAGGACAGCATGGGCAAGCTAAGCTATAAGCTTTGAATGCAAAGAGGGGAGCCGGAGACGCACAGAAAGGTAATAGGAGATACATCTAGTCATGATCTAAAACCACAACCTGATGCGAGGAGATGAGGACAAGGCCAGGGAGGACAAGATGTGTGCAGTGCAGGAGTACGTGAAACAAAAAGTAGGAGTGTAGGTCATGTCAGAATGAGAAGATCCTTTTCGATAGATGATACCTGATATACAGGTATATCTTGGTAATTTGTTCTCATGTTTTTTTTTGTTGGGCCTACTAAGATTAGTTTTTTCTTGAACATTAATGTTAAGAATGTTATTCCGATCGCTACACACATTTTAAGAATGTTACTTTCGAATAGCATGCTATTGATACAGCTGCTACAGTAGGTTAATTGTTTTCCCTGTATGGTTGCTTTGAGGCAAAAAAAAATCTTCCTGCACTCTATTTATTTATTTATGCGACTATTGACCTTGTTGTTGACTATGTTGACTATAGTTCATGCTTACTCAGCTTATTCTGATCCCATACATGTAAGTTGCACTGGGTATAAGAGCACCTGCTAAATGCCTAATTTGCAAATTGTAAATTATAATCGTAAAGAAGGAAAAAGGTTAACAAGGAGGTAATGATGAATGAAACGTGGGATGGCAAGGCAAAACGCATGATGAGGGACGGCCATTCTTTTCCCCCTTATATTAGTGCCTTAATTGGCCCTATAATTCACATTTTCCTCTTACTTCACACTCGAGTAGAAAGTAAGAGGAGAATGGTGTGTGAATAGAGTCAATTGACAGCACCCTCATCTGTCTGCCAGTGTACTGTACTTACTTGTCCGTGTCCCTTCTATCAAGCTTGTGTCCATGAGCGCTGGGAGGAGGAGCGCTGCCTCAGAGTCACCAGTCTTGCTCTTGTCCCTGTCGCGCTCTCTGTCTCTGTCCCTGTCCCGCTCCCTGACAGTGGAGGCGTCCCCTGTCCGACGCTGCCGGTTCTTCTGGGCCTCCATAGCTTTGAGCTTCCGGGCGTGCTTGTGTCCCTTATAGTGTGCCTCCGCCTGGTTCTGCACACGAGAGACGAGAGCCAAGGAGGTGAGGAAACGCAAATATTATAGACTTCATTGATTGATTGTACAAAGGTACGGTTTACAATGATTGTTAAAAGGATAACACCCTGTAGGGCAGAGGTTCTCAAACCTTTTGGCTCAGGGCACCCCTTTAAAATATTGAAAAAATACTGAAAATAACTTCCTCCTTGATATTTAGCCACTTGAAGCCCATGATCCCTATTTTGGGGGGGGAACATTCACTAAAAATAGCCGATCTACAAGCTCACAACGCTCAGAGCTTGTAGATCAGAAAATTTTGGTGAAGAGAGTAGAATAGATGGAAAAAGTACAGTGCAACTCAGGTCCGTTTTATTAAGCCTATAGTGAGTCTAAGTGGTTAAACTGAAGTGATATTGATGAATTGAATGAAAGTATTCTGGGGCACCATAGGGTGCCACAGCACCGACTTTGAAAAACCCTGCTGCCCTAGGGTCTTGTTTCCATTGTGGTCCTGGACTGGTCATGCATTATCAGCTCAAATGCATTTTTTTGCATTTATACGTGAAATAAATGCTAAAATGTGTGTAATATACGCATCATCACTGTCAGGCAGAAACCCCCTATCTCCATATTTCAATTTTATATGTTTATAAACATATAAACTTAACGTCCGACTTCGGCATGCAAAAGTAGTGAAAAGCACAAAAGTAGTGAAAATCACAATGCACAATGCGTTGTGAGGTTGAAGATCTGCTATATGAACTATTTCTGAACATTTTCGTTTCATTTCCCGAAAATTGGCAGGTTTTGAACATACACGGTTTCCAAACGACAGCAAAGATATACATGAGCTTGTGCAGACTCTCCTTACAGTGACGCATGCGCGCACACGCGCACCCGCACACATGTGCACACATGCACGCGCACACACACACACACACACACACACACACACACACACACACACACACTTGCTGCAAGGAGAGTCTGTTTCCAGCCGATAAGAGCACCAGCACATTGGGAGGCCAGAGGTATAATTGCGTGTGCAATATGTAACAACAGAAAGGATCCCATCTCTAGAACTAACTCATTAATGTGCACTGCAAGTGCCAGCCACAGCAAATCCCAGAGGCATGTAACAACATACGGCCCCTGTCAGGAGGAAACCTTATAATGATACTTAAGAAATTACGAAAAAAGAAAACACACGCACGCACACACACACACACACACACACACACACACACACACACACACACACACACACACAAACACACACACACCGTGCATGTATGATTGTCTTCACATTATTCTAATTCTCCCGGCCCTGTTCAATCACTGTAAGGCCCCTGATGTCAGATAACATTCATGTATAGGAATTTCACAGAAATCAATGCAGAGAGCTCTCAAAATAGCCTCTGAAGATCAGCTCTCCTCGCATTATGTTACATGTAGCATTATGCTACATGTATAATGCTGGCTTTGATATAGATGGAGAGACATTATTCTACATGTAGCATTATGCTATATAATATAATGCTGGCTTTGATATAGTGATGGAGAGACATTATGCTACATGTAGCAACGCTGGCTTTATACCTGTAGTGATGGAGAGTGACGCAGTAAAAAACAACAACCATTTGATCAAATTGTAAAAATTGTGTATGCACGCATGTATATATCAGATGTTTTATTTCAATTCAAATTAACATTATTGTGCCAGTTTGAACACTTTCAACAAATCAACACGAAGAAGAATGTTTGTTTAACCACTGCACTCTGAATTAAGAGCTTTTCACACTGAGCGCATGCAACTATAAGGATAACACAGCCCTGTCCTCCAGCCTCAATGTACACTGCTTGCCAGCACCACCATTTGCTCCCACTATTTTAATTTACTTCGCCAAAAACAACTCATACACGCGTCATCTTCTGGTGGTGGATTTCACTGATTACCTCAGTGAATAGATGTCAGCATCCGCTGTGATCGTATGCTGATAAACACCATTACAATATTACAGATACACCATGATGCACAAAGGGACAGGCGTACACACACACACACACACACACACACACACACACACACGATACCACTAATTATATTACTCGTCTCCCACATTTCTCATGTATTACTAAACAGAGAGAGAGGTCTAAGCAAACACCAGTGCTTGTCGTATACAGTTGGTCAGGAGGCAGAATCCACATTAACAGACTTAATGGTGTGTTGTAGGAGGGCATTATAAATAACCCAGACTGTCAAGGCCGCATCTGTAAACACCAACTTGAGTACCTCACCACATCAGCTGACTGATCTGCCGTGAAAAGGCTTCGGAGATTAGCGTGACGTGACAAATCCTGCTAGCTCCCTCTCAGCTATACCATCCTCTATATCCAACTACGTATAGGTCTCAGAGGAGACGGAGAGAGAGAGAACGTGTCAAATGAGCATTGGTTATCACATCACCACCCCAAAGGCATGACTACAGAAAAACATCCCTTAACAGGGAGTCCTGATTGGTCGCTCGCCTCGTCATTACGCAGGGGGCTATTAGAGCAACACATATGTCTTGTTTATCACATGGCTTTATTTATACGTTTGCTATATAATGAATGGTATCAAAAGGGATGGTCAGAATTGTTGTCGAGTAAAGTTTCACTGCAGTAGCTAAACAATCAATGTAATAATAAAAACAAGAAATCCCGGAAACTCAATTACTCCAACCTTGGTGACTGTATAATTGTAATGTCACAATATAAAAAATATATTATTATTATTATTATTATTATTATTACTAGAATTTCGCGGGCCTGCGGCCCGCTCATCCTAGCGCCATTCGATGTGTCTCAAATGGGAAGAAGGCAATAGCAGGAGGGCGATGCGAGTGCTGTACTGTACCCCTTTGTACTGTACTGCACTCCTTAGTATTGCACTGTACTGTAATGTTGTCCTCTGTACTGTATTGAACTGTACTGTACTTTACTGTACTGTACGTCTTTACTGTACTGTACTGTACTGTACTGTTAGTGTTGTTATTAGTGTTGTTATTGTTGTTCTTCTTCTTATAATGATTATTATTATTGTTATTGTTATTATTACATGTATTATTGTTCTGATGTGAGCTTGTTTGTAAATGAGTGAGTTTACAAAGAAGCTTATTGTTATTAGTATGATTATGATTATGATTATTATTATTAGTATTGTTATTGTGATTATTACATGGATTATTGCTGTGATGTGAGCTTGTTTGTAAATGAGTGAGTTTACAGGTGACCATGTATGATACGACATGGGTACACCTTTTAGCTCACATCTTTTTGCTCACATGTTTTCTCTTGTATAGATTTTGAGAAAGGGATAAAGAACTACACACATCAAATTCTGCAACTTATCAATCAATGGCACTGCCAAAATTGCCAAATCTAAAAAAAATATATTTTATTATTGACATTTTTAGAAACAAATAAATAGGCTAGTAATAGTAGCTAAGCTGCCCACTTAAGCACCCTGCCCACTGCAACAATGACATTAGCACCCCTCCCCACCCCAAGGATGGCCTATAGGTGAGGAATGTTGTTTTTCCAGTTCTAGATGGGCGATCATTAAGATGCTGCTGCATCCTGTATTAAGATGCATCCTTACTTCCTTCCTTTCAAGCAAGGGAATTTAATTGAATGCCTGGAAATGTACCATTGTTTTGTCTGTAACTATAGAGTTTTTTCCACTTTTGATCTAAGGGGGCAGAGAGGTTGATTTAGGGGGGCAAACACCCCTTTACCCCCCGTGGCGCCGGGCCTGCAAATCCAAAAGTAGTGTGAATATTTCCACAGCCTAATTACTAAAGGATAAACTATCAGTCTTCTCCGAAATCTGTCAATCTTTGTAAACTCAGCACGTGTAGTGGGGTGTGGTAGAGGACATCTCCCTGAACACGTGGGTATGTCCCAATAGTTGCCTCGCGGAGGCCTCTTTTGTCCAGTGTCCACTTTATAAAGTCCATGCACTCTAGAGCAGTGTTTCCTATCTATATACATATACATACATTATGTGTATATATATATATATATATATATATATATATATATATATATATACATACTTACAGTGTTGGGATTAATAAAGTGACAACTTTTACAATATCTCCATTACCATTATCCAAATTAATTCCTTATTATATATATATATTTTAAATACAATTTGGAGAAAAAAATAGCTCATATGCAATGTGAAATGCCACCTAATTCTTAATCCTTGAAAGCTGCATGCTTTTATTGTGAAGGGTCTCAGTTCTCACAGCCTGCATATTTCCACGTGCTAAAAATAGCTGATCGACAAGCTCACAACGCGTTGCGTCCGCAACGCGTTGTGAGCTTGTCGATCAGCCATTTTCAGCATGCAAGCATAACACGTGTACGACGAAGAATAAATCGGGGAGGGAGATATATTTTGTTGGCCGAACGAGGCGATCATGTTTGGACATCTATGGTCAGCTATTTTGGACAGCTATTTTTCGTGGCACATTATGTTTAATCACAACAACGTCACGTTTACTTTAGCTCCTCAGTGTTTGGGTCGGGACATGTATGTGTCTGCTGTCTACGTGCATGTGCGCTCTGCGCACTCCAGTCTTTCTGGAGGGAGCGAAATGTAGCGTCTTCTGCATGCACCTAAGCATTAAGATTTCAATGGCCGTGTTGTTGTTATTGCACGTCTAATGGTTAGACGTGTGACAACGCAACAATAGGAAGCCTGCAGCCCAGTAGCTATAATATTGCTTTTGGGGGAGGGTTAGTGTGCCGCCTGATTTTGACAGAAAGTAACACTAACTTAGTGTTACTTTCTGACAAATCAGGCGGCACACCTGGACATATCAAACGGCACACTAAAGTGCCGCGGAACACAGGTTGGGAATCACTCTAGTGAATAGCATTTATCCATTTAGATAACTTTTTTATGTTATTTAATTACTTATTTTTACACAGAAACATAATGTGTGTCTTTACTGTAATGTAATAATAATACTAATAATGTAATGTAATAATGATTTAATTAACGAATTAAATAACCTTATTTTATTCTGAAGGCAACCGGATGTCTTACATTTGCTAGCTCTCAAACAGGAAGTTCCAAATTTGCTCATTAGACGGAGCCAACTCGGCCTCAGCCCAGATGCAAGAGGAACGGTACAGGATTCTATAGGACACCACCTTTGGTGTGACACACACGGCTTCCACATTTAGCTTCATACTGGGTGAAATTATTATCTTATTATTATTATTCTTATTCACAATGAGTTGAGGTGTTTGTGTTTTTAGGGTAATTGTTGCATAAGCGCTATTTCGCACTCGAGTCCCGTGACCGCGGGCCATCTCCCTCCCCTCCCCTGTGTCTGAAGCAGCTAGCATGGAAGCTATATGGATTATGGAACCTTTCCCTCCGATTGCACACAACCATGCCGTTATCCACGCGTCCATCCGATAGCTTTTAATGTAAATGTCCCATCCACTGAGCAAAAGCGATATAAGCGCCTTATTTATTCATTTGATTCATTTGGGTGTGGGGCTGTGGGCTGTCTGACGGAGCTGCTGCTCGAGTCGCTCTCTATGGAGCAGTGTAGACTGTAGAGTAGGCGTGGCGCAGGCTTAGAAATTCACGACATTGAGGGGTAAGAAACCATCCCGGTCGCGTGGTTCATGTAACGTGTGTCACTGTGAAGGACTGGCGGCCACTGGCCCCATTAAGTGAACGCAGTTGGCGTAAGTAGACGCCAACATGACGATTATGACGTCACAGAAAGTTGTTCCAGTTGGCCCGTGGGATCGTGTGGTGATGTAAAAACAATATTTGTACAGTAAATATGACAGTTATGTCGAATAAAAGTAGCCTATATGTATTCTGGGAGCGTGCAGATTTTTAATTTGCATAGAGAGATGTGTGGTAAAAGTGTGGTTCGGTCGGAGAAAGAGCAGGGATAAAGGCAGATAAAGGCAGTCTATTAGGGTAGCAGGATTACTATATAAAAGTGACTTGATGTAAAAGTGATACTTGATGTATTATACTACTGTATACAGTAGTACAATAAATCTATGTATACAGTATTTGTGTGTGTTGATGACATGATCTGTGTGTGACACTGAGTCTGCCTGCGTGTGCGCACTTGCATGTGCATTTGTACGAGCGACTGTGCGTGCATGTGTGTGTGTGTGTGTGTGTGTGTGTGTGTGTGTGTGTGTGTGTGATAAATGGAACGTGGAGATGTTGAAACTGGGGCTCCCCCGCTGGTGCTACTGATTGTTTCTGCCCTGCACAGATAAACGCAGCTCTCCCTGCTGTCTAATTCCTCACACCCAAACAACACACACACACACACACACACACACACACACACTCCTAAAATGCAGCCTAAGCACATGTGTCCTTACCGTGGAGTTGAAGCGCAGGTGGCAGATGTTGCAGGATATAATCTGTTTCTTCTTGAGGGGCTGAGGGACACCGAACGTGTGATTGATCACCGCCTTCTGCACCGGGTCCATCTAGGACACAGCAAGCAAACACCGTCACCATCCACCTACCAACGGATCCATGTGTTATCACTGCATTAAATACACGTTATCAAGACGATGGAATATGGCCAATATGGCCATATTGGTCATATTGGTCATACGTTGGTCATGACGTTGTTTTCAGTGATGGCAATTGGCTGTGTTCACTTGGAGCGCGCGCAGGACGGTGCAGACATGTCGGGAGCATGGAAAGTAGAGGGGACTAATATTTACTATTCTGTGCCTATTGGTGCCTCCCGTGGCTCTATAGGCCACCAGAGACGCCGTGCCTCTGTCATGGTCATGGTCACAAAAAACAAGCGCTCCCCAACGTGTCGTAGTAGTTTTACTTCCGCGTTTCCTAGTATGTCTGATTATCACATAATTGGCTCTATTCCAAGCTTCTGATCACGGACATATTCTTGATTAAAGGCTGATACTGTAACATTCAAAGTGGGTGCACCTACAGTACAGTGTGCTGCCTACTCGGAGAGTTTACAAATGGTACCAAACGCACCACACATGTTCCAGATATTCCAGAGAGAGAGGGTTATTGTTTTGTTCCACTTTTACTTTGGCAATGAAACGTATGTTTTCTCATGCCAATAAAGCTCCTTTGAATTGAACTGAATTGAGAGAGAGGGAAATGAACTGAAGTGGCGTGGGGTCGAGAGGCAGTTTCATTAATTTTTCCTTCAAGATAACCTTTTAGGCCAGCAGTTCCCAACCTGTGGGCCGGGGCTGGTCAGCTTAAAGTATACTGCGTTAGTTCCATTGATCCAAGTCGGCACACAATCGATTGATTGATCAATAAAATAAACATGCACTCAAAATGCAAGTGGGCCCTGATCAAAACAAGGTTGAGAACCACTGCTTTAGACAGTTATATAGTTTTATTTGTACAGGACCGTTGGAGAGACAAGAACCCAAAGGCAAAGAGAGGGAAGACAAGGAACACAGGTCTCCAGCCAGATTCCAACCAGGGATGTTATGATTATGTGGTGGCCAGCTAACACACCCCACCGCCCATAAGTTGGGCGTGAAACACAACTGCAAATATAGCACATTTCTCTCACGCCCAACTTAGAGACGCTGATGTCTGATTTATATCTGCATGTTGAAAGCCCACACAGCGCGCCGCAACGCTTGTAGATCCTGTGGTTGGATTGGGGGTCAGATACTAAAAATGTGTGGAGAACAAATTTCACTGCGGTAACGTGTGTGACAAATAGTAGGACTTTGACTTTGAGCTCGTAGATCGCCTATTTTCGCTGCAGCAACACCAGCCCTCACTAAGTATAAAAAGGGCTTTAATACAGTTATAGCCCACTGTGATTCCAGCAATGGAATGGGGGCTCTGTGAGAGATTATGATACATTGCAAACTGCACTACATGTTGGTGGTTACTATGGGCAGACGGTATGACAGTATGATAAATATGGTTCTGGATGAGAACCAACAGTCTGGATGAAGACATAAGAAAGTCTCCCCAGACAGCATTCAATAAACAGCTGAGGGGTGCAAGTGAGGCCACAGTGACCGTGTCTGTCAGATGCATGTTTATTTGTTATGTTATGTTATGTTACGTTATCATAAAATTGTGTTTCGCCAATTAGTTGGGGGCCTTCTTGAAATATACTCGCCAACGACTGCGAACCACTGCGTTAGGTGATCTGCACTGTGCCACGATGACAGCTAATGTCAATGCAGCCATCAGCAGCGTATCACATGTAAGCTAATAGTCCCCTCCTGGAGGCCTCCTCTCAAGGTTGGAGGCGGGCCCGCTCCTCAAATCCGGAGGTAGGAGAGCTTAGGTTAGGGTTTGTCTGGGGAGGGGGGGGGGGGGGGGGGTGTACAGTATACAGTCACTCTGTGGTTAGACTGCCACACTTGGCGTAACCAGATCTGCGCTGGTGCTGTTCCAGTGAATGTCGATGCAATTCTGTCTGAGACGCGCAAGCCTGAACAATGCCCGAATCATCCTCACCCCTCAACCACAGCCCTCCTCAGACAGGTGACTCCTGTTTGAAGGCAGAGTTTGTTTACCCAGGATTCCTCAAGGCCAGGTGTGATGTAGGGAACATAAACACACCTGACACTCAAAGCTCTCTGCTGTAGGTAGAGCTCTCTCTCCCCTGGGAGGTAACCGTGCCTCCGCTCGCTGCCTCACTGTGGCTTCTTGAACAACTCCAAGTCCACCTTGGGGAACAACCGACCTTTCCCTTCACAAGCCGAAGCCTGGCCTCGGACAGCCGGCACCCCCACACACACACTCCACACACCATCCACCCCCCACACTACTCCTGCCCTCTGTCCACCTTAGCAGGGCAGGCTGCACACAACTATTTGTTTTAGGAACAGAAGAATGTGCACATTGTCTGTCCGCAGCCATCCCGAACCGACTGCTATGAATGTGCCTATTGTCCCACCACTCCTTCCACCCCCGCCAACCTGGTGCAGACAGAAGCTATCCAGCACACGGAGGCTGAGTCCATGACAGAGTTTCAGCAAGGGAGGTGCAGAGACACAGAGAGGAGGAGGGGGTGGTAGAGGTAGAGAGAGAGGGAGGGTAAGAGAGGACAGGATGAAAACTGGAGGCTATTTAGTTTCGGAGACAGGTGCATTCATCTTCTCCCTGCACACGCCCAGGACAACGTGAGTCTTATCAGGGCTAAGAGAACCTGGTGCTCCCTACTGAATGGGCTTTGTGATTAATGCCACATGCTGTACAGTCACACCATGCGTTATGGAGACTAATCATCTTCCTCCTGAGTCTGAAGCAAACCCTGATTTGACATGTTTCTCTCCCCTATAGTTATCATCATCTCTGCATTCTGGGCAGAGAGCATTTCCACGTTCTTCCAGGTGCTGCATTCTGCTGAGAGAATGAATGGCATGCTGAATAGAATGGTCTCTGGCTTCTCAACTAGCTGGTTGAATTCATTATAAATCCATGTGGAAATAACTGCGGCTAACAGGGAACACACGATTGAGGAAATAAATAAGAGATAGAAGTTACAACGTGGCAGAGGTTTGTGTTAAGTTGGCTTGCCGTGCATGGTGAAACGGCACTCAAAGTCACTTTTTGGCACACCAAAAAAATGCATATTCTTAAATTTTCAAATTGAAAAGGTATGATAATGATCACCATCAACATCAGTAAGCAGAGGTGGTAGAGCAGCATTAGCTAAAAACAACAACGCCATGTTTTATTGTAGGCATCACTACTTCAATGTGGTTTCTAGCCTGGCATGGCAAGACTAATATAGATTTCACTCTGGCAGATTCGTCCGGTTTCTCGGCTCCAAGGTTTCATCCCCCCCCCCCTCCCCCGACAGTGAGGACGTCTTCCAGATAGTGAGGAGGTGCTGGCTGCCATCCAGGCTGGTTTTGTGGCTGCCTGGGCTTTCCAGAGGCCAGTAACTGCCACTGACCCCTGGACTCAGACTGGTGGGTGGGCACCGAGAACACACGGATCCCGTTTTGTGCGCCGCGGGCTGGAGCCCCACCACATCACACAGCACACGTGCATATCTCCTCCGCCCGTTCCGCCTCATGCACCCCTCTGCCGCCGTATGTCCCCAGCGGGCTATACAGTACGCCTATGTGGGGCCCGGCGTCTTTTCTCTCTCATGCTCTCCCCCTTTTATCTCACTCCCATTTGAAGAGGTGTAAAATGTATGCTGGACAGAGAGAGAGAGAGAGAGTGTGCTGGGCTTATGTT
The DNA here is from genome assembly GCF_964188405.1 of Protomyctophum parallelum. Classification (NCBI taxonomy): domain Eukaryota; kingdom Metazoa; phylum Chordata; class Actinopteri; order Myctophiformes; family Myctophidae; genus Protomyctophum; species Protomyctophum parallelum. The sequence continues at coordinate 16,648,364 of NC_139708.1, read as the reverse complement.
TCATATGCAGATAGAGGAACTTGAGATGGTTTCACAAAGACTGGGCAAAGAGGTGCACACAGACACACACGTTACAAACACATAAACACTCTTATGTGCACACACACACACACACACACACACACACACACACACACACACACACACACACACACACACACACACACACACACACACACACTGTAAAAGTAGGATCAAAGACATCAGAAGAAGCACATACACCCACACACACACACACACACACACACACACATACACAATGACAATGGGTATACTGTCGGTAAGCAGAGATCAAAGAAACAAGCTTTTAATTCTAGACACAGAGGCAGGTAAGCATCTGAGCCACACTGCTTGGTGCAGGCTTACTGCTGACGGTAAAAAGAAAAAACAATTATATGCTAGCAGGGGTTTCATCTGTGAAAATGCTGATACTGGAATGAGCACAGTCTCCTAGACCAGTTCCACACAGACAGTACAGTACGCTAGACCTTGCTTGGATGGTCAGGGCGAGAACGTTCAAAGCAGTGGCTTTAAGGCTTTAAACCGTTTTCAGCAAGGAAGTAAAGTAGTTAGAGACTGTCCTCTGACTCACTGTTTCCCAAACACTGGGTCGCGATCTATTTGTGGATCGCAGGAACATTTCTATGGTAATTTCATGAAGAAATAAAACTATGAAATTCCATAAATTATAAAACAAATGTTTAAGAAGTAAAATTCCCAATGTACCACAACGCATTGCTGCTATTTTCACTAGTTTCCAGGTAGGAAATTTCTAATTTCTGTTTTGAGTTAAAAGGTTTGGGAACCACTGAACTGGAGAAGGCCCCCAGTTTGAACTCGGCAACAGATAGAGTTGCCAAATACCTGAGATTCAAATAAGGGAACATTAGCCAAAATGTGAGCTTGCTATTTTTGGCAAAGAGATTTGGTGTGGACAGAAAAACGCGGTCCAAGAACAGAGACAACCCAGGTTAGTCTCTGGCCGTTTTCACACCCAAAGTTTGCTTAGAAGGTCCGGATCAAGGACCAAGGACCAAATATTTGTTTTGTGCACGTGACGTGCACTGTAAATAGCCGATTTACAAGCTCACAACGTGTAGTTTTGCGACAAGAAACTGGCCCTCTAGGCATTGACCATATTCACATGACGTGAGCGATGGGACCACCACAACACAAAATAAATAAATATATATATATATATATATATATATTATCTATATATCTATTTTCAAATTGCCAATGTACAGTATATAGGGGTTAAAGCGGTTAAACTTATCTTGAAGCTATATTAACACATTTTGCCGGGGGACCCGCTGGAACCTCCACAAGGACCGCTTACGGGTTCCCGGACCACACTTTGAGAATCATCCGTCTAAATGGCTAAAACACGCAGGCTCTGCGTGTGTGTGTGTGCGTGCGTGCGTGCGTCCGTGCGTCCTTGCGTGCGTGTGACTCACCGTGTTAAAGTTGGGGAAGAGGCTGAGGGGCGAGGAGCCGTTGAGGCGGAAGGGAAGGAAGTGTTTGAGGTGGAGCTGAGGCTGCAGGGGTCGTCCCGGGACAGACAGGGACGCCAGGAGGGGGCTGCCCTGGGCCGCACCTGCACACAACACAACAGCAACGCAGCCATCAGTGACGGAACACTTACGGTACTCACATCTCTTACTTAACCCAGTAGACAGTAGACACAGCCACTGCCATTGGCTAAATATCCCGTAATTTCAAATCCAACCGTTCACTGCCATTAAATATTCCGTCAATTAAGGTTGAACCGGAACTGAAAAGTCAGTCTCCATCCGCCTCAATGTAAACTAAATGTATAATGTTCCATTACCACCTCGTGCTACCTTGTCTGATTTCTCTTTAGAAGCGCTAACATTCCAAACAAGACGCTTGGTTAAGTCAGAAATGTGAAGTGAATGGCTGCGCGCATGTGCAAAACATGTCCGGGAGCTCTGAGCAAGGCCAAAACCATAGAAACATAAGTTTTTCTGAAAATGGTTAGTATTTATCCACAACTGCACAGCAATGACTCTGAGGCTGGGCAACAATAGCCTACATGTTTTAATTTGAACTGAACATGTACTGTAGAAGTATGTCTGATCCTTCCCGGAGATCAAGTGCAGTGCTCAGGGGTTTATCCAAAACCTGGGTTTGATTTGGTAGCTGGGGGACCATAACATTACCTAGCACTCCCCATCGTATCAATATGAACAGCTGTGTGTGTGTGTGTGTGTGTGTGTGTGTGTGTGTGTGTGTGTCCATGTGTTTGTGTCCATGTGTGTATGTACTTGTTTGTGTACTTGTTTGTGTACGTGTGTGTGTACGTGTGTATGTGTAGATGTTCAAGGGGGGGGGGGGGTGTATGTACGTGTGTATGTGCGTGCGTGGGCAGGATAGCCAGTGACCCCTTTGAACATCCTCTCACCCCATCATCACGGCGTCGTCCCAAGCTAATCCCTCAGAGATGCGCACCTGGCACCCGTGTACACACGCACTCGTCCACACACATCATTTAATTACTGATTTATTGGCAGAGAGGGGAGTGCCTGCACAAGGGGGAAGATGGGAGATATCGGATTTCAAATGGCCCAGGGATGAAGAGATTTCTAATTTTCCGCCTGGCTGAGTTTCAGCAGACCTGTGTGCTCGGCGGTGCACGGGACACTTATCCTGCGCCGGGATCAATCACCCGCTGTCATCTGCGGGCCGCCACCGCATGCACCCCCAGCTCGTCCTCGCTGCTGCCGCCCCAAAACCTGGCATCTCCACATTTTCATCTTTTCATGGTAGTTTGCCCTATTTTATACCTTTTGGTTGACAGGGTAGCAGCAAAGGTATATCGGAAGCAGACAGTCGATCTAAAATGTCACAACATGCTGCGATGCGTATAGCTTGTAGATCTTCTAAATTAGCTATTTCTTTTAGGCTTTTCTGCCTTTTATTGATAGTATCTAGGGAAGATGGACAGGAAAGAGGGAGAGAGAGAAGGGGAGAGACGTGCAGCAAAGATCGTCATCAACTGGGAACTGGGAACACGCAACGCAACGCGCTGTCAGGCCAACGCCTATATGTGGCATGCGCCCCCTAAATTAGCTCTTTTTTAAAGAAAAAGGGTATACATATAAAGGACAGGTATATAATGACATGCCCAAAACATGGACACCATGCTGTTAGTGCTCAAGGCTCACGCCTGTCTGTGGGACATACAGAGTTGCCACCCGACAGTGGAGATGTGTGTTATAGATAGGAGGAGCTGTGATATGCCCTGATAAGCACGCACACGTGCACGTACAGTATGTACGCACGCACACACACACACACGCACGCACACTTTGCATAGACCTATACATCCATTCCGTATCCCCTAAACGTAACCGACCTAACTCACATCACCTTATTTAACTGCGGGAAACACTAAATAACCAATACGTGTCCAAAACTTTACTCAAGATCTGAT
>NC_139708.1:16569907-16639907 GCF_964188405.1 Protomyctophum parallelum | reverse complement strand
GGGATTTCTTTACAGAATCTGCAGCAAAACATACTATCTCCCCATGCCTTCGGCCGGGGTGTCTCCCCGCTGCCAATCTAATTATATTTGTCTTTGAAATGTAGCGGCGTGAAAGTCAGTCAAGTATCTAAAAAAATACAAATACTCAAGTAAAGTAGAGCACTCAAGTAAATGTTCTTACTTACTGTCCACCACTGTGGACGTCTGCGGCTGCTAGCGATGGACGGTGTCCTTTAGTAAGACACACAACAGAGATAACACCGAGAAGGACTGATCCATTATTCATTTTGGAGTTTCAGAATAGTCCCCATAGATATAAGAAGAACAAACGAAAAATAACATGACATCCTCTGACAAATACAGCACCAGACATAACTGTACACTAGGAAAAATGCACCCACGCATGCACGCATGTGTGCACACACACGCGTGCACACGCACACCCACGTTTACCTATATGCGCATTCACATATTTCATGTTGGTCGAGTGCATATGTCAGACATATGTCAGACAGCCATATACAGTACAACTGTAGGGTCTTTCTCTGCTGGTTCTTTTAGTTTAGTTCAGTTTAGTTTTTTTGATCATCTTCACAACAACACCACCAACATAATTATACATCAACATAAAGAAACTGTTAGCCTACATCGTTAAAGGTGATCAAAAGGGTGAAGCTGAAGCTGAAAGCTTATGTGTCTATCCTACGTACAACAAAACATGATTTTGGTTACTAGAAATAGTTTCAATAATCGAAGATTCTTCCTTATAAGTTATGCATTATACAGTATATGCACACCAATTGTCAGCTGTGGTTACCTGCAGAGCCCACCGGGCAGCAGAACTCATCACACAGCAAAACCACGTTCATTTGACTCTGAATAATGAATTGCGTTTTCATAGCGCTTTAATTTTCTATACTACGTGCCTACTCAAAGCGCTTACAATGGATCATTCATTCATACATTGGGAGGTGAAGCGGTGAACAGTCGACGCCAGCGTCCTCACTTCCCACATTCACACACCAATGGTGGCAAGCTCACACCGACTGACTCATTGGAGGCAATGTAGGGTTCAGTCTTCAGTGTCTTGCCCAAGGACACTTCGACATGTAGACAGGAGGAGCTGGGATTCGAACCACCGATCCACAAGGTAATTGGAAGACCGGCTCTACCTCCTGAGCCACAGCCGCCCCCGTACAGAGAATGTACAAATGTAACCAAATGTGGTTATATTTGTAGTACACTTAATGGATAAACACTAATGGTTTTACTGTGTACTGACTCTGAACTGTAGAATGCCTGCACTGCATCCAATTTGGAATGTGTCATGCAGAGAAGAACAAACAACCCTCAAAGTAACAAATGCTAAGAACACTGAACAGCAAGTGAACACCGCAATTATTATGCGTGAGTCCGGGGGTGCAAAATGCCAAAGACTAATATAATAACGGCTCTCCAGAGATGCAGTTGTACAACTACCCTCTAACTCCTCTCGGTAATCTTAGCCGCCACGTACTCAATGTGCACCCGGTTAACCACAGGAACCCCAGAGTCCATATTGTGGAACTGAAGCTCACAATAGGTTGCAAAATGAACAAGAGATAATGGGGCCCTGTTTTTGTCAGTGAATTACCCCTATCCCTAAACCTCTTTGTCTTTTGTACAATTTTGAAAATCATTTTTGAATTGTTCAAATCTACAAGCTCAAAACATGTCAATGTAGATCTGCAGCTAGTATAGTATATAGTATAGTCAAAATAGTAAAAAAAAAAAAAGAAAAAAAAAAGGCAACGGCAAAGATGTTGAGAGATAAGGGGTAATGCACTGACAAAAATAGGGCCCTTGGTGTAGAGGGAAATTATGTATAGAGTCCTAAATGTATAGAGATTCAGTGGTTACACTTAAAGCCTCTATACGTAGTGAAACGGACCTACTTTGCCACTGTCCTCACAGGTGTCCTCGTTTCCTTCTACAACAAATCACTTCGCCAGAAATAGCCGATCAACTCAAGCTCACAACTCGTCTGTGAGCTTCATGTGGTTCTTTCATAGTTAATTCCCATCACGTGTACTCACAGACACAACACAACATGCATGTTGCTCATCATGCACCCCTTGCCCCAATCTCACCATAACACACACCCCCTGCCCCAGAAGCCATGCCCTGCCTCAGACCATGAACGTATCTGACGGGGCAGGAAGAGCCAACCACCACAATTCTGTGGTGGTTGGTTGGCCACAAAGGCTCCAAGGAAATTGGGGCCTTTGGAGCCAGAAACTCCCAGCAGAACAGTCTTTCCACCGAGGTATGAAATAACCAATCCGTGCGTTGCAAATACTGTGCCTGAAAAAATTGTGAATATAGTAAATTGTTCTCATAGTGGATTAGAACCTTACAGCTGTTCCAGCCATGAAATGTCACTGCACTAGCTCTGGGTGTCCTACAGCAGCGATGCCCAACCTGTGGGCCGGGGCCAAATAATTGGCAAAATACAAAGATTTGTTATGATAATATTTCTTTATGATAATATAACATTAAAAAATAATAATATATATATATATATATATATATATATATATATATATGTATATATTATATATATATATATATATTATATATATATATATAACATATATATATATATATATATATATATATATATATGTATATATATTATATATATATATATATTATATATATATATATATAACATATATATATATATATATATATATGTATATATATTATATATATATATATAACAAGTGAGAAGTTGTCACGTGGCGCAAGCGAACTAGCCAATGAAAAGATGTGCGCATGAAAACAGTTCGCAACCCCCCCCACCCCCCTCCCTCTTTGGCTGCTGTAATGTGATCTCCCCTATGGATCTCCTTCTCCGGCGTCTCCGCACTCCGCAGAGAAACCTTACCTCACGGATAGTCGCCTCACCATTTCGCTTATTCCTTCTAAATCTCTGAATTTAAAATATAGCTCGCTCAGCGAATGTCTTAGTTACATTAACATTGTTCTTATAAAGTACTTGGTTTGTACCTAACTACTACGATTAGACAGATCGCGTTTGTTATTTCGCTACTGCCAGTACTTCTGATTGCACGCACACACACACACACACACACACACACACACACACAACACTACCCCGTGTCCCACACACACACAACACTGCCGCGCGGATTTAAGCTGTCAAACCTATTTTGTTACAGTTAAATATGCCACAGACACTTGCCTGAACTGTGCAGCTGATATATATACAGCATTGTTATATTTACAAGTAAGACGCGCAAACGCGGGAAGCGAACGCAGCTCGTAAATTGCAATAACAATTAGAATAAATTACGTACTTTTTTTTTCTTTTTAGTTAGTAATTTTTGTAAGTTTTCTACTGTGTGTGTGTGTGTGGTTGTTTGTGTGTGTGTGTGTGTGTGTGTGTGTGTGTGTGTGTGTGTGTGTGTGTGTGTGTGTGTGTGTGTGTGTGCTACAGCTGCGCCCTCTGGTGGTGGGCGGGTGGTGTCACAGTGGGACAGACAGACAGACACACAGACAGACACGATCTGCAGGGTCTCATAGTTAGTGCTCACTGCATTCGCAAAAAGGCGCTTTATAGCTTCTCTCAGCTCAAAGCGTGTATGAATGAGATAAATGAACAGCTGACGTCGGTGGGAGAGGACGTCAGCTGTGTGTGTGTGTGTGTGTGTGCGCGCGCGCGTGTGAGAGGGAGGTTAACAGTCAGCAACACGTTACATTTCTACTTCTACTAAAGAAAGAGGAGCCATAAGTCCATATCCATAAATTCAGGGACATAAATTGCGCAAAATACTGTTAAACATGACGGCATCAGCCTGCTGCATCCTCCTAGCTGTTGTGTGCTAAGCTAAATCATCATACAGAACAGTCAACACGGCATTGACCAGGGTTGCCACATTGACTGAGAGGGAAACAAGCAACCAGGTCTATGAAAATGTTAACAGGCCAGATCAAGTCAGAAAATCCGAAAAAGTCAGAAAATAAATCTAGAATAAGCAACAATATTGCTGACTGTCAAACATCATTGTCCAATGTTGTTTTAGAGCAGTGGTTCTCAAACATTTTCATGTCATGGACCACTAATATGTATATCTATATGTATATATATATATATATATAGAATATATATATATATATATATATATATATATTTATATATATATATTATATATTTATTATATATAATATATATATTTACTATATATACACACCGGTATATATACAGTGTACACAAACCGTATATCTAGGTGTGCCCCCAGATTTTTAGGCTATGAAAAGTGTGCCCTGGGACAAAAAAGGTTGAGTTAAGCGGTGCCCAAAAGGTAGATCACGATCTCGGCCAGCGCCAAAAATGCTCCCCGACAGCATAATCGGAGCAAATACCGGGCAGTGTGTATGAGCCATAACGTGTTGACTACACTACATTACACTAATAAGGACACATAATAATAACTAATAACCCATCCGTTACTACATGTGGAGTCAACTCCCGCAATTTCCTTCTTCCCATAGTGCGTGGCAAAGTAACTCTGGGATGAGCGGCCACGTAGCGGCTACGAAATTCTAGTATATATATATATATATAAATTGACATGGTATTTTCTTTTCTTAAAAACATTGAAAAATGTGTTTTCATTGTGTTACTTATAAATAATAACTGTCCTGCCGGGGCATAATAGATTGATCATTAAAATATACATGCTCGGAGAATGTGCGCGGACCTCCCATCTGACTGCCGTGTTGAGTGGTCAGTTAGGTGGGCCCACTGGGCCGTGTTAAGCGGTCAGTTGGGTGGGCCCACTGGGCCGTGTTAAGCGGTCAGTTGGGTGGGCCCACTGGGCCGGGTTAAGCGGTCAGTTGGGTGGGCCCACTGGGCCGTGTTAAGCGGTCAGTTGGGTGGGCCCACTGGGCCGTGTTAAGCGGTCAGTTGGGTGGGCCCACTGGGCCGTGTTAAGCGGTCAGTTGGGTGGGCCCACTGGGCCGTGAACGCTTTTGAGATGTTCAAGTGATCCAGAAAAGGTTGGGAAATGCCGTCCTAAAGAGAAAAGGATTAGAGAGAAAGACGAGAAAGACAGAACGACAGGGAGCGAAAGAGAAAATAAGAGAGAGAGAGAGAGAGAGAGAGAGAGAGAGAGAGGGGGGGGGGGGGAGTCTTAACAGCCAATTAACTTCCGCTTGATCTGGAGGTTGTTGTGAGGGCCACCCTGGGAACCATTACTGCATGGACGGAGAACATTAACCACAATCACTTTTAATTAAAGACCCACGCTCTTTATTCCTATATCCTTCCCTCGTTCCTTTTCTCCCTTCCCTCACTGTTCCATTCCCTAAATGATCATTATCTGCAAACCCCAGTTTGAAAAAAATATATATGATTTTAATTAGATATAACAGCACAAAAATGATGAAGGAACCAAGAAGTACAGTACATTACGTTGTTCAATGGTTGGATGCTGTGGACTATAAATAAATAATAGAGGTGTAAACACGCACGCACGCATAAACGCACTCACTCACGCACGCTTGCGCGCTCACACACATACTGTATATACAGTACATTATAGTATTTATTCTTCACGTGTGTTAGTCATACTGTAACATGGATCAGCAGCAGTGGATCAGGGGGTAGAGCAGCTGTTTGGGAACATGAAGTCTCCCCCATAGTTAGTGTCAAAGTGTCCTTGAGCCCCTAATTACTACTGATGAGCAGCTTGGTGCCTTGCATGGTTTCCTCCGCCATGAATGTGTGTGTGAATGTAATGAATGTAATGAATATGTGTGTGAATGGGTGAATGTAATGCACAATCCTTGTAAAGCGGTGCTATATAAATGCACCATTTATGGAGGCTACACTGTTGAACTGGCTAAGGAAGTTAGCTGTTGAAACACAAATATCAATACCTAATGTTTGTTCCAGAATGATTGTGATATTATCAATTCATATCATCAGCAATATTTGTAAGCAGTTTTGAGTTTTGCTTACTTTTATTATTGAGTTTCTTTGTTTAGTTTTTTGTCGTGCGTGTGTGCGTGCGTGTGTGCGTGTGTGCGTGCATGCGAGTGTGTGTGTGCTTGGCAGATACGGTTTGTGTGACACCAGTATGATACGTGACAGTACACACCCTGGTTTAATGCCAGAACAGTCAAGTGTCTGCTTGTCTATTGTTTACACAATTACATCCTCAGCTCCACCAATTAAGCCTAATTTAAACACTTGTAGCTACAACACTGTTGTATGCCCATGTCAATTTGCCAAAAATAACTGCTTCTAGTTATAAACCTGACATATCGAATCAGGCTTTAGAAATTAGTCAGCATGGTGTTGATCCAAAACTCTACAATATACAAATGAGCACCACGCTTGTCACATGCATGCACAGAGCAAGTTCTGTCAGGAAACTCAGTGCAGTTATTGGCGGCCATCCATTAATTGGGCTTTTGCAGCGGTGGAAAAAGTTGCCTTACTGAAGTAAAAGTATCAATACTGCAATATAGAAATTATTAGTTACTCTGAGTAAACGTCCGGAATACAAAATGTACTTGAGTAAAAGTACAAAAGTATTATCATCAAAATGTGCTTAAAGTACCGAAAGTAAAAGTACTCATTATTATTTTATTTTTTTGCGATTGTTTTATTTCTTAAGTGAACTTACAGGATGTGTAGATATATTTGATATACCTGAGAGATAATGCTTTGAATGGGTATCTGTCATGAGTGACTGTGTAACGCTGTGTGGTCGTCGATCAATCATCTGACAGCCCCGCCCCCGGGCCCTCTGCAGTGACGGGCTGGGGTGGAACGACACCCCCCTCCCCCCCCCCCCCCCGGTAGCTCCACGCCTGCACCACCTACAATAAACAGTCAAATCCTTGACAAATCCAAAGTTCATTTAACACTAACAGTGTAAGATTTGCCCTGTACATTCTTTACACTTTGGGATAAAGCTGTCCTTTCAGGGATTCGAAGTCCCAGGTCTGCCACACGGGAGTTCAACCAGTGAGCGAAGCCCGGAAAACTCACTTGAGCAGCACAGTATCGTAGATACCGCGTTTTGACCTTTACGCAATACCATTTGACCGTCAACCGCTAATGTTCCTACCCGAACACAATGGTTTCAAAATAGAAGTGCAGTGCAAATATAGATTTGTACAAAACATGACATTACAAGTACCTATTTTGAGAGGAAATAGTAAAATGGTGCATGACATGTCCTTCTTTCTCCTTCATTCTTCATGATGGAGCGAGGTGGGAGAGTGGCCTGATTATATGCATGGCTTAGCGCAGTTTGACCTGAGACTGAAAATAGGCTGCTCTCTCTGGAGGGAGACAACTCCATAACTTTTGTGTCACGGGCAATTTGGAAGGAATTTTACAAAGTCAAGACACTGACTTCATCCAAGACACATTTCCCCCCCTGTTAACCACGGTGAACCCTAATAGCGTTCCTATTCTGGGCATGTCATAATAAGCGGCCATTCGGAAAAAAATAGCCAGTCTATACCGAGCTCTCTGCGCGTTTTGTACATCCCTTGTTTTCGGCAAAGAGATTTGGTGTCGAGGGAAAATAAGGGGACCAAGTACAGGCCCCTGGGGGACCACCAGTTAACTGTATAATAGGGTTTAAGTGATTAACCCCACCTATTCTCCTCCCTCACAGACATTACAGTACACTGATGATTCGGTTCATAAAGCACAATATCTGAGATCCTCCAGACACTCGGTGAACCGTCCTGAACCACAAAATATGAAAGACAAGACATGACTTGCATCACACACACACACACACACACACACACACACACACACACACACACACACACACACACACACACACACACACACACACACACACACACACAGTACAAATAGTGGCAGCCAACAGGACAGATTGCCTTCTAATCTTCATTCAACTGAAAATGCAGTGTGCATCCATCGGGAGAAGATTTGGAGCAAGACCAAGCCTCAGGCACCTCCATCAGTGCGTATAAAGGTGCATGGCTACATTTACAGTCTGTGAATAAAATATGAACTGAGACAGCAGTTTAAATAGGATCAATACACACAGCCTATGGCATCAGCAACCATGCTTGCCTTATCAGACAAAAAATATCAACTTCTACTTGTGTTACAGAAATTGACAAATCACCTGCAGGGTAGGACTCTAATTCAATTATGAGAGGTAACATGAAAGGGCAAGAAGTAGGTCTTTGTACAAGGTGACCCAGAAATAGTCATAGTTTCCATTTGTCCATTAATATCCTCACATGGGTTGCATCATGTCATTATAAGAATTCATGAATATGATTGGAAATCAAATAACTCAACCAACCAAAACCAACATGTACATTTCTTTCTCCATTCAATAAGGCAATACCTACGTAGACCTAAATTAAGTGTGTTCGACACATGAGTTAGTGAATTCTGAATTGGATGCTGCAGCTCAAAATAAAGATGGGGTTGCAGCCAGGTAAGGGATCCGTGCTGACAGCGTTTCGCAGCAGTACAGCATAGCGTTAACGGGACCTCGCTGAGGTACTGCTTCTCCTGGGGAGTGTCTATAATGAGTTCTGTCAGGCAAGCAGAGAGCAGCGCATTGCTGCCCAGCCCAGCCGGAGGAGAGGCATGGCCCATCTGTCAAGCAGAGACGATAAGCCCGGAGCCATCCAGAAACAAATTGCCCAGCTCCCCCCCTGTGAAGCCTCGAAAGGCAGCCGTGGGCACGGGCAAACCAGGAAGACACTGCTGATTCCTATATAGCGCTGAAAGACAAGGAGGTAGAGGAGCCAGATATCTAGCACATTAATCCAGGCAGATGGTGCTGATGGCCGTCGATTGCTCAGCAGCGGCATATGTACACTGAAACTACTAAACGTATCAAAAAAAAAAAAAAAGACAACAACCAACCTCAGAAGAGAAGGCACTTTCTATACCTTAGGTGAGAATGTTTAGGGACTGCAGGCTAGTCTTTTTCCCTATATCTCATCCACTGGCGTTCAAGAGATAGTCGCGGTTGACAGAACTTTACCTCCAGGCAAACCTAAATGAACTCCTATAACTTGTAATATGTTGTTTTTCTTTCATGGATTTCATGTATCATGGATATATCGTTATGATAATGTTAAAGCACAGCTTGAAAGGACTTTCTGAGGGAGATATTTTTACAGAACTGCAGGCCGAGTCTAAAAACACCTTCAAAATACTTAATCAAATCAATCAATCAAAAAATAAATAAATAAAATACATTGTGTTTAAGCTTGTAGATCGGATATTTTTGCCACGAGACACCATCATACAATGAAGTATGAATCAGGCTTTACAGTCAGTAAGCGTCATTATCAACAAACAGTACCTGATATGCAAAATGAGAAAAAGAGGTTGCGCATCAGCAATGGTTTCCAGTGTACATCAAAAGGTAGGAATTAAAAAAATCCCCAAAAGGTACAGTAGCATCCAAAATAAATAAGCGTTCCTATTTGGTGTATGCCAATAAAAAAGTGGAAATGTGAGTACTTTGTCCGCTATTTATTAAAGAAATTGAATGTGCTACCTTTTGGGGATTTTTTAAATTCCTTGAAGTACCTGATATGCCTCGCTGGCGTTACAAAACAAACAAAATAAAATAAACTCAATCGAGCTTGCCAGGTGGTGACAGTCAGAGGATATGTGACTCTGGGCAGAAACTACAAATGTCTTTCCTGTCAATATAAAATGCAAGATCCTAAGGCGTTAAGAATCCTGGTGGAGTGACACCCGGTGGGGTTCAGATGAGGTTCATTTCTGTAGCAAATTGTGGAAGTGACATAAACTGCAACATCATTTTTTACATGAATAAATATTACGCTGGTCAACTCAGCAGAGCGTCTCACAGCCATCACGCCAACTGTGACAACTCATTATAAATTGATTAGCTGTGGTGGGGTTTGCCTGGCTTGTGGGATCTTAGAGGAATAAGACAGGGGTAGACAGCAGAAAACAACACGGGACATGGGTTACCTACTAATTTTATCTCCAGAGCCGAGGAGATGACAGAGACAAAAATACTAACTCACACATGCACAATGGCTGACATGAAGGCAGTCATCAGACAGCTTACGAGTCTATTATGAGAAATTAAATTGTAGTAGTTGTAGATCTTAATATAATTTCATAAATTAACACTGTCAGCACACAAACACAGATTACTCTTTACAATTAACGGCTCCTTCTCATAGAGGCAAATATATTATCAACAGAGATTCTAGTTTAGTGGGAGACAGTATGGATAAATTGCACGAGCTCGTAAGCACATTATTTTGTATGCTATTACATTTATTGTTATGCAAATTAACTCAAGCTAGGCAAATTGTAATCGTGGCAAGACACAGTAAATGACCTTTTGTCACTCTTTTGTCATGGAATGACCCACCATTATCAAACTCAAGTCTATCTTAAATAAAATGCCTCTTTCTCTGCACAGACCGTGTTCAGTTTCTTTGTTTTAGTGTTTTCGATTAACATACATAATTTGAATTCTGCTTTCAGGCGTGTGTCTACTAGGCGCAATTAAAACTCTTAATGGAAATGTGTACTTGCTATGCTGTCTTTTCAAGTCCTGGCTGTAGGCTGAAAATCTAATCTCTGTACTATTTAAACTATGCAGCCAGGGAATATGAGACAGCATGTGTCCTTGTGTTCCTTGTGCTGTAAAAATGCAGATATAAAAGGCAATGCTTATAGGAACAAACATGGCCCTAAAAGACCTCCTACTGAGACGTTTAACATTGCTTATTAGATCACACACTAAACTAAACTATCTAGAGACCGACTGTTGAGTCTGTGGGATATATTTTAACTAGATACACAAAAGTCGTGATCATCTTAATAATTACCAATTGTAATGAGTCTTTTGGCTGACAAAAAGAGCAATAGTGATACTCCTAATTTTATTAAACTAACTGTAAAACACATAATGTACATGTGAAAACATTGTGGCTGCGAACTATGTACTTATATTAAGGATGTGGCAAGGTTAGGGTTAATTACCAATAGAAGCTTTTTAAAAAGCCTACATTCTCAATCACTGGAAAATGAACGAACTAATTTTGAACAACCTGGGCTGTAACTATTTCAAATCAGCCTTATGCCTCAGCGTCACTTGCAGAATAATTGCTTGTGAGTGCTGAGATTAATCTACACAGGCACATCTGCAGGACTTAATTTACGGCTTACATTCAACGTGCCTCATGGATTCATTAGACTCATTTCATTTTCAAACCTCTATAGGCTGGAGCATGTGTCACTAAGCACATGTGAGGAAACAGCATCGTAAAAGGGTGGATAAGAAGCCTCCACAACACATTTTCCCCACAATGTTTGCATATTTGGACACGTACAGTACATGTCAAATATGTTTAAAATACATTTCTCCCAGAAAAATGCATGCACGAGTGCTATAAATTGTGTCTGTCCTCCTCAATCTCATGTACATGTGTTTGTGTTTCCAGTGAGGCAGTTGGTATCAAATGTATCAAACCAGTGCCAGAGTAGACATAGAGTAGAAAATATCTACTGAGGAGATGACAACACAATAAACAACATGTCCCCCGCAGCTCTCTCTCTCTATCTCTCTCTCTCTGCCTTCCATTATGTCTTATCTCGTTCATGTCTTAAAACTTTTAATGGAGGCGAGCAGCCGGGCTAAGATACTGTGTCGACAAATGGCGTGCAAAAGAGGAGAAGTGTCGTCCTCTGCCAAACAGCGGGCGTCTGGATTTCTGACTTGCTCTCGGGCCTGTGAGAGGACAGGCTGTCCACACTCCACACGCGTTCGCTGAAGGGAAAACAGCCGCGAGGGGCAAATTGACGCATCATTGTGAGGAGCAGTTCTGCCCTTTTTGTTGTCTTCTTCATCCACTTTCCTCAAAGCGCTGGCCTGCCTACAGTACTGGACACAGTAAAGCCTTACAGGTACATTTTGACTAAAGATGGAGCCCGAAAATCGGGTCCGAAATGAAACAACACGGGAGCCGTCAGCTGCTGCACCGGAACAACCATCCTGCCACCCAAGGCATGTTGTGCTTGCTGCCCAAACAAGACTTTGCCATAAGTTATTAATCCAATTCATAATAATACGTTTGGGAAACTCAAATCTCCCTGCCATAGAGTAATAATACTGTATATCCCGCAGATCGATTGAATAGGGACGTATTCAATGTGCAACTTCTCAGTCTATCGTTGCCGAAAAGGCAGAGCTACAAGCTCACAACGTGGTGCAACCACGCGCGGTGTGAGCTTGTAGATTGGCTATTTTTGCTCGATAGTGGGCTCGATAAGTGTTATGATTATGTGTTCTAAGTATTGGACCCTCGTCTGGTTCTGGTTCTGGTTCTGGTGTGTGACGACCCGGTTGATATTTCCATGGTTCGGCGGCGGACAGACAGGCAGGCCGGCCCGGCAGAAGAGATTAACATGACACGAAGACTTGGTCACATTAATTCATTCACACAGTTTATTACCCATACAGAATCATATATAGCTTGGATACTTCATGTCCTAATGACGTCACTGACTAGACATCACAATCACTGCCTGCAGCACGCGGCCTTCAGCGTGCCCTAACACAGCCCTAAAGTATGTTACAGTTCAGGCAGTGCACCATACATATAAGTACATTGCATATTCACGTACAAGTACCAAGTATCCGTACACAGCATGTTGTATATTACAACAATAAGGACCCGGCTCGATAAGCCTGCTCAATAAAGTGATCGTTATCAATAAAAATTAACAAGCTCCATCCCTAATTTTGACACTCTCAACAGGTACTGTACATCAACACTGCGTAGGACTTCTGATAGGCCTGCGTAGGCCTTCCACAGTACACAACACCTCACACATACAGTATAGCAAAAAATCAATGCAACCAAATTCTCTATAAATAGAGATGTGCATCTTCACTGGTCTCATGCACGATTCAATGATGTATACTGTATATATATATAGTACATATAAAACGATTTGATTTGATTATATGATGCATCTCAGTTTTCTATATTGCACATGGCAAATATTTCCATCACATTTGGCAGTCAGATACATATTATAAACTCCTTTTTGATTTATAATGTGCTGTAATGTGATGTGTCTCCTTGTCTTAACATAAAATGTAATTGTAAACCAAAAATAAAATAAAATGGTATGTAACTTAAAGTTTAATGTTCAACTGAGGCAAACTGAGGTAAACCCTGCCAGGGGGATTATCACACACCACCCAGCCTGCACACACTACCTGTCTGTCAAACCAGACGAGGGTCCAGTACTTAGAGTTTACAACAGGTATGGATAGTTGAAAAGAGTTAATTTAAAGTTGAATACAGAAGGGATCTACTGATCTTGTTTGGGGATATATGGATACCTGCATGTGCAAATCTGGCGGGACTCAAACCCAAACAGTATTCCTAAATTCCGATTTAGTTTTGAATTTATGCGAGCAGAGTGTGTGTACGGCGGATGGTGGAGGGGGGGCTATGATGGGTGAGCTGGTGGGGCCACGTGTTGTAATTGTGAATCCTCTCAGCGTGCGTTAGTGTTTTGGGTCTCTGGCGTCTGCCTGCATGGCGATAAGGAGAGGAAAGCAATCACTGGCCCCAACTTGCCACCCTGCTGCCTCTCACCTCTGCTACTCAGGTGCGTTGCTCACATACAGTAGCAGCTTTGTATGTTGTAGGCTAGCCACCTCTGCAGAGCTGATGCCTTGGGGAGGAAATGAGAAGGAGGATATACCAAGGGCCAGGGTCTCTCACTGATAATGTGAAATGCACGTCATATGCAACTAATGGAACTAAGTTTATCACCAACAGCGGTCAAGGACACGCGGCCCGTCTGGGAGAAGCTCCTCTGACTCTCTGGAGAGTGTTTCTCATTAGTTTCACACCAGCAGAGGATTACAGCATGAATCCTTTGGATAAATCTGCACTTATCACAGGTAGGGGAGGAGGGGGGGGGGGGGGGGGTATCATCTGCTGCAGTCAACCGGCGCACCTCCTGAATTACTGAATTATTCATTTCCTGTTTACAGAAGGCGACAGGTGCGCGACCTCCCTGAAGACTGGCCTGGCTTCCTGGGAGAAACGGTGACAAGGGAGGAGGAGAGGAGGGGTGGATACATGACTCTAGGGGTGGGTACGCGAATGCTCTATATGGGCGGGGGGGGGGGGGGGGGGGGAGGGGAACGAACATGAGCTCTCCAGGCATCCCGGTCCTGGGCCATTCTCTCCAGCTGCCCCCATAGCGCCAAGACTAGAATGGATTATAATTGTGTGGCCGGGAAGGGATCCGCACGTAATTCCGACGGAGCATTAGTCCGACATGCGGGAACCACTCGAACATGCGCTGCTCCCGTGCTTGCGGTTATGGTTAGGGTTTGATGTAGGTTGTTGTTTGTCGGACCAATGACTAGTCTGAACTAAGTACTGCACCCGCAGGGAATAATTAAATAACTTAGGGTTGTATGGTAAGATAGCAGATGGGATATTTGAGACAAATAGAACCATGGTTTAAACAAAGCATAGGTCATGTGCGTGGCTGGTTACATGGAGCGCAGTGCACAGTGAGTGGACGGGGAGGGGGTTGGCTGAGACAAGCTGAGGCTGCTCACGAGCTGAGTGGCATTTACTGTAACCTTTTCCGTGGCTTTTAACAACTGGTGGAGATAAAAAAAAAGAAAGAAACACGCATTTGCTGTGACCCACAGCAAAGCAGGAGAATTACAAGCACATCTCTCCACAGTCCTAACCAAACAAAAGCCTATAGTACATCAAAGCTCAGTACATCACTCTGCATGGCCTGCGAAGTCAAACACTAACTACACCTCATCTCTGGTGGGTGTGTCAGTGTGTCAGTCAACCAGTGAAAAGCTTTCCAACTTTAGCATGAGGCAACGAAGAAGATTGGGGGCGAGCACAGCAAAGAAGAGATGAGAACAAACTCTTCTCATCTAAAGCAAAGCAAAAAGCAGACAAACGACAAAACACCAAAAGCAAAATACGAAATAAATGAAGAACGGGCAGATATGAACTGATGACTGATGCTTTTTTACGCTTGTCAAACACGCAGGCACCCTGTGGGGTTTGTTTAGTTCAACACGGACGGAATACCAAACTGAATCACTGGAATTCAATCTGGTGCACTCAGCCTGAACAATGGACCCTGACACCTGGTAGCCCAGGAATGAGCCACCCGTCCTCTCACTGTCTCTCTCACACACACACACACACACACACACACACACACACACACACACACACACACACACACACACACACACACACACACACACACACACACACACACACACACACACACACACACACACACACACACACACACACACACACACACCATACAGATAAACAAACAATGAATGAAAGAAAGACAGAAACAGACAGACACACACAGATTCTCTACAGAATGATGCATGTTCTCCACCTTCCAGCAGCGGGAGGAAAGAGACAGACACTTCCTCCCTTCGGCCAACTCCTGGTTCACATGAAATAACAAACGGCTGAATGATATAGTGAGCTGTCCCTTGTGGTTGCGGAGGGGGAATGGAACCAGCTATCTGAGACAGCAGCGACAAATGTCCTATCTCTATAACGGCACTCTCTCTCTCTCTCTCTCTCTCTCTCTCTCTCTCTCTCTCTCTCTCTCTGTCTCTCTCTCTCTCTCTCTCTCTCGCTCGTTGCACGCAGTCTGGCGTGCACGCAGTCTGGCGTGCACTACAGAGACCTTGGCGGATCTCAACCACAGATTAATCCCAATTGTAAGTCACTGAAGCGCTCTCAAGCGTCAAAGTGTACAACTTACAGGGAGAGCACACGGGAGTAGGGGGGTTAGTGTAGGAGGGATGAGCCAATAATGATAAAAAAGTACAGAGTACTGGGGTCGCAGTGTGGATGGACGGACATCTGAGCACCCAGTGAAATCCTTGGTGTTCATTTATGCATTTTTACATTCTCAGAATTCAATTAACAATTTAGCTGTGCAGGGTCATAATATGAAATGCACACAAGGCGTTAAGGCCTTCATTAGGGTGTGTAATCTTGAATGAACAGACTGTTGTGGGCTGTCACTAATTCATTGACAATATTAGCCTGAGAGTCATTGTCCATCTCCGAGGATTGAAAAATAAACACTGTTTTTTACTGTGTAAGCAAGAACACACAAACAAAAGCCCAAGTTGTAAAGAAGTGAGATTCTACAGAGCAATGAGCATATATATAATATACATATTTAAGTTATCTGTAGAAATATGTTGTGCTAATAATGAATGACACAAAACAAGTAAAATAATTCACCAGTGTGGCTGAGACAAGTCCATGATAGCAAAATAACTATATTGTTCATAAGACAGAATCTATTAGTTTGATATTATTATTGTGGGATTTCACATACTATAATAAAGTCTTCATCCTGTATACAGATCTCTCTATCTCTAATGTAACTGAAGTTTTACAAGCCATTCATGATTTTTGGCCCTTCTCTAATAATATAGAGCGATCTCTCCAGTCTCCATATGGGTTTGGACTGTCTGGTTTGTCCCAGTCCCCAGAGACAAAGAGGATTTAGCCTTAATCTGACCTTAACAACAGCGGGACTCCACAGTCTACACACAACAGCACTCCAGAGAATAGGACTAATCAAGACAGTGAGAATTAAACAAGCAACAGATCACCTCTAATAGGATCAGTCCCCTGATTGACCGAGTGAGGGAGAAAGAAAGGAAGAAAGAAAGAAAGAAAGAAAGAAAGATGGAGGGGGGCAGCTTGATTATAATAAGTGTTTATATGCGATGAGTTCTGGGTCTCCAGGGAGACCAGACCAGTTGCTTGTGGCTGGTGATCACTGGGATCACCTGCCATCTGCAAGGAATACCACCGGTGCTTTTGCCGCCCTCCTCACCTCCACCGCTCTGCACAACTATTATCGCAACACTGTCATTAATCTCTATTCTCTAGCCAGTGACAGTACCCACCACTGCTCAATTGACTGCAGCCACTCAATTATCCACAACACAGGCAGCTCACACCCTCAACCAAACAACACATCTGCTAAAAATAGTGCATATGAATATAAGTGTACAGAGACTTGGGCGTGAGTACAAAAAGGCATGGATGCGACTCTTGAGGCGACAAAATGGATCTGATTGTAATCGAGAACAAACGTCGGATTTGATTGCGATAATGAGCAAATGGTTTTAACAGGTGGAAGTGCGGCTGGGGAGGTGCACATTCACAATCCCTCCTCATTAGCAAGCTAATGAATTCACTCTCTCTTCGTTGCTAAACGGTTTGACAAATCCCTGCAAAATAACAGTCGGCTCAAAGCAGAGCAGGGAACTATAATAGATGCAGAGTTGCTCGTACATCATCATTCTCATTGACTCCAATCTCGGCAATTCCACAAAGATCACCCCGAATGGAATCATTGGCCTCAAGCTATAACAAACCAAGTCAATGATACCAGAGCATGTTGGGGAAGGGGTGGGGGTGGGGGACTATTTAGGTACACAATGGATCCAAAGCTTTATGAGTTTCATTCATATGCCCCCAGTGATCATTTGCTGCAGCAGAGGTACAGGATGGGAGCAGCGGACATCCAGGGCACCGTGTTGCAGGGACAGAGGAACGAGCCAGACACATCTAGCTTGTCTTGTACGTCTCACTCCTTCTGCTTTGCAGAGAAACTAAATGAGCTGGAACGCCTCCTGTGGACCTGAACGCTGTGGGAGCACACATCTCCAACCAGAGCAGCTCACACAGCGGAGAGGCAGTACGAACAACCATTAGCATGGTCTGCTTCACCACCCTGCACGCGTGTGAGCGCGCACGCACGCACACACACGCGCACACACAGCAGGATGAAACAATATGAGATCACACACACACACACACACACACACACACACACACACACACACACACACACACACACACAGCAGGATGAAACAATATGAGATCTCTGAAACAAGGTTTTCAGAGAGAGAGAAGGCGTTGGAATTGGAGAGGGACAAGAGAGAGAGAGAGAGAGAGAGAGAGAGAGAGAGAGTACATGCGTGCTTGGCTTGCGCATGTACAAATGGATTTTGAATTGTGTGGAATATTGCAGAAAATTCCTGGCATTCGAAAATGCCATGAATTCCAGTAGCAGCTGAGGTTGCACTATAGCAGAGAATTGTACACTGGTAGTCATACGCTGACCAAAATGAACACATTATTTCACTGGTATTGTGACATTTGCGGCATCAAAAGGCCAATCGATATATTTGTCGTGTGGGAGGGCAAATGCAAGTGGCAACATTTGACCGGGCAGACCAGTCTAATCTCTGCAAGCCCACACAGGGATCTGCAATGATTAGCTTGCCATATACTTAATCACTCCATATTAGAGGCACCTTCATGGTTGCAGCAGACTTTGTGTGATCATTTGCAACCACAGAAATGTCACATCGAAATGATAACAGGCCTCAGAAGGAAGCAAAGCCCTCCTAGACAAAATGTATTCTATATTTACCACTGTAGACTCCCACCAGTCGCACACAAAGGTGAAACAAACAAAACACTCGCACAAGACGGACGGATATAAGTACTCACATAATTCTGTATGCAAACCTGGGTGTACACCCACACACCTATAGACAGTAAGAATGCGTGTTCACACAGTGCACACTCATAACGTGTGTTCGCACGTGCACACACACACACACACACACACACACACACACACACACATGCGCACGCACGCATGCACTAGGGTGGGGGGAAAAGCCTATCTGCTTTGGATAAAATACATCCCTTATCAGTTTCCTCATAGAGAAGCAGGGAATGAAGGCATTTACTCAAATGAAAGAGGCAGCTTTTGGAGATAAGCTGAGAGAGACGGAGCTCAACTAAAGCCTTCAGATTGGACTGCGCCTACTGAGAGAAAGGGGAGATAGAAATGGGGGGTGTAGGAGGAGATGAAGCGATGACTGGATGGATGGATGGATGGATGGATGGATGGATGGATGGATGGACGGCCGGCCGGCCGGCCGGACGGACGGATGAACAGACCATCAGACATAGTATGAATGATTGATGGACAGAGGCATAGCCGGCTAGATGGATATTTGATTTATTGGTAAACGGATGATGTAGTCTCTTATCATGTGTCGAGAGGTATAGTGTGTATGTGTTCTATTACTTATATAAAGCATATTAAAATTATATGTTGTTCGCAAACGCACCTTTGCGTGCGTGCGTGCGTGCGTGCGTGCGTGCGTGCGTGCGTGCGTGCGTGCGTGCGTGCGTGCTTGCCTAAGCACCTTCTGTCTATCCCTGTGCTCACAGCTGGCCCTGTCTACATACTGAGCTGGCACATCTTCTCTGCAGCGCTGCATGGCTGTGAACCTCGCTAGGATAAGCCACTTCAAAGAGTCCCATTGTCACACGCTAATGTGGCGAATGGCAGCCGGCACCGCAGAAAGCAGCACACGCAGAGACTCGATAGTCCCTCTGGGCCCCTCCGAGATGAGTGAGAGAGGGAGAGAGAGAGAGAGAGAGAGAGAGAGAGAGATTGGTTTGCTCACAAAACATCGCTGTGCCAACATTAATCATGTAGTCTCTCATAAAATCATTAGAGCTGATCATACCCGCATCTCCACTGTGGCTCAATACAGTCTTAAAGTAAGCAGGGAAGACGTTAGCTTCTGTGGGAGGAGCGAGCGAACGCACAAACAAATACACACACGCGCGTGCACACACACACACACACACACACACACACACACACACACAGACATACAGACACACACACACAAACACACACAAATACACACAAAAACACACGCACACACACACACACACACACACACACACACACACACACACACACACACACACACACACACACACACACACACACACCTTTTGTAGTGCAAACTAGTAAATACATACACGGGAAATGAGAGCAGCAAGCTATAGGTAAATATTGCATGCTTTACACATTTAATATTGTATATATTAATGTATTGTTACAAAAAGATTTATGTAAATTTTGCATCAGCGTTTCTGTTACATCTGTAATGCACGATGTACACATCCCCAGTCAGCAGTGGTGGGTACTAATTCCTGTGCTTTACTTGAATATTTGTATTTTTGGATACATGTGACTTTCACTGCACTACTGTATATTTCAAAGAGAAATATTGTAATTTTGACTCAAATATAGTCTAAACAGCAGATCTACAAGCTCACAACACAGCGTGATGTGGCACGTTGTGAGCTTGTAAATCTGCTAATTTCACTACTATTATTTCAAATCTTTGAATTTTGTCAAAATGTTAATACAGCAACGCATTGATGTTAAAAAGCACTGGGGTGGAGTACTCTGTCCGCACCACTGCCAATCGGTATGAATAATGTTAAGAGCAGTGGGCTGTTAAAGGACTCCTGAGATGGTGAAGCAAGCAATAGAGGTTTAGGGGTGAGCAGCCAAGCGGCTAACAAAGCCGAGAACACAGAGACATGTCATTAGAGCTGGAACCCCGCGTGTACCATCATTTACACACTGTAGCTGCACTCTATTATATGCATTGGGCCCAGGAGTATCGCCGCCGGCCCCTGGGTTCTTGATGGCCGACGTTGACTGTAAAATCAATGGCCTTCGTTGCCGTCACTCTCTGAGCCTGTGACCAATAATAAAATCACACCCGTGTGAACTGAGCTCAACAAGAACTGCTGGCTGGCTGCAGGTATATGTTCACAGAGAAGATTGTGTGCACATCTCAATGCCTATATTCAGGCCAGGTGCTGGATGTCAGGCATCAAGGCAAACATCAAGGAAAAGGAATAACATCCGCAGACCTGTTTGTAGAGCTCCAAGACTTACTTTATTTTAAGGCAACAAATTGGAACGTTTCGACCGCCTAGGTCTTCATCAGGCAAATAGAAGACCTAGACGGTCGTTGCACTTTGTTGCCTTAAAATAAAGGAAGTCTTGGAGCTCTACAGACAGACAGGCAGCCATTGGAGTGGTTAGGCACTGCTCAAAAAGAGAGAGACATGGCAGAGCAAGTGGAACACGCCATAGCTGTCCACCTAAATTATTTCCCTTTTTCTCAGCTCTACTTTATTCCCATTATCTTTCAATCTGTCTGGCTCTGTCTCTGTCTCTGTCTCTGTCTCTCTCTCTCTCTCTCTCATTCACTCAACTGTGTGTATATGTCTGCTATTATGTCTCTCTTGCTCTTGCTCTTTATTATTATCTATAGTATGTTTCTTCTCATCCGGGAGTCTATCTATTCTAAAAGCCTTTTACTCTCTCTCTCTCTCTCTGTCTCTTTCCTCTGAGTCAAGCTGAGAGAGTCAAGTGGAGGACTAGTTGGCCACTTCGCCTCAAAGCAGCCTGCAGGCTGCAGGAGACTGATGAATTCACGCATGCACGCACACACGCACGCACGCACGCACGCACGCACGCACGCACGCACGCACCGTGGAACTTAAGGTGCTGTGTTGCCGTTGAATCCATCAAGACCTCCATCCTTAGCCTGAATGTCCAGGGAAGGGGGGTGGGGGGTGTGTATGTGAGGGGGTGGGGGGTTAAATGGTGAGGTTTTGATGCTGAGCGCCATACGGGGCCATTTCTCATGTTGTCAGGACCCCTGCCGGGCTCTGCATATGCCTACAGCACCCAGCAGCACAGAAGCACATCAAACTGCAGCAGGCAGTCCAATCAAACCCACGCTGACACTTCCTCGAAATGACTTGCGCCGTCATTCACACGGGGCACGGGGGGGGGGGGGGGGGGGGCTGACACGGGGACACAAAAACCATATGGATACCGCACGCGCACTAAAGCATGTGCACGGCACCATGAGCCATTCACAGATGGCCGTATTAAGACAACATATTTGCATGGCCATGGGCTATTTATTTTGCTCTTACATCATGACACCCCTTCGAGTGTGACGTAAGCGTACAATGGACAAAGAGCGAAATGGCCACTGGGCAAAATGGCCACAGAACATACACAGATCAATCAATAAAGAAAAGATCCCCATGAATATCAATGGGGGAGTCGGGGGAGTTAGGGGTTTGGTTGGGGGCAGTCGAGGGTAATGGGGTAATGCTTCAGTGACTGCATTGACTAATGACCTCTGGCCTTGGCCGACCTTTGACCTATGTGGAAGGGCCTGCAGCTTCAGGTAGATAGGTGCGATCGTTAAAGGAGTCCATTCTGGTCTCCACCATGCCCCCATGCACTGCCGAGTGGCCCCTCCCTGTATGCCTGCAAGAACCAATAACCGACTTATAACCAAATAATCACAATGTTGTTTTCTTTCTTATATACAGTATCAACGAATAGACTCGAAAAACATTTCATAGATTGTATTATAATTGACTAAATCGATTAGTCTAAACCAATTAATCTAATTAACCCCTCCACTCTGTATTAGTCTCTAATTCATTGTACAAATGGTGGTGTACAAAAACTAGTGAAAATAGACAATCTATACAAGCTCACAACAACGCATTGCATCACGACACGTTGTGAGCTTGTAGATCGTCTATGTTCACTATTTTAAGAAAAACTAAATTGTAATCGAGGCAAACGTTTGACACAATCATGATATTGATATGAAGTCATAACGCCCAGTCCTATCCTATTCAACACACACCATAGCCAGTCACACAAGAAACCCCAAACCTGATGAGACAACACTCAGATCCTTTTACAAATGTGGAACGACACGGTATTCCTTGGAGAGAAGGAGATAGTAGATGAAAGAGGGGAAGAAGTTTGCTGCTGTCAGGCAGAAACATCATATCTCAAATTTTCAAATATATTTATTTATAATATATTTTAAACGTTTTGACACACAAGTGTGTCAATTCAATTCAATTCAAAGGGCTTTATTGGCATGAGCAAACATACGTTTACATTGCCAAAGCAGAAAGAGCAATACAACAATACAGCAATACAATCAAAACAAAAATGATGTACATTTGAAGGTCAGAATATTCAATAGATCAATTTCTATGTACCAAGATCACTCGATGCAGGTATAGTGGGTGCAGGAATATAGAATGATTAGTCTTTAGTCACACACATTAGTCTTTGTGTCACAAAAACGTAGTGAAAATATTATATGCTGCATGAAAATATGCTATTTTCACAACAACAGCGTGTCCTTGTGGTTTCCACACGACAGCAACGATTTGTAAAATGTTGTGTTTAGAGTCGCCTACCACAAAGACACAATGTTTGCTCCTATACAGTGCTCTGTCTGTCTGTCTGTCTGTCTGTCTGTCTGTCTGTCTGTCTGTCTGTCTGTCTGTCTGTCTGTCTGTCTGTGCGTGCGTATAGAAGTAGAGCTGGAGTGCTGCCACCATTCTGGTCCATGAGGGATGAAAGAGGAGACAGGATGCCCAGAAAATACATCCATCATGACGTCTCATCGTGCCACTCTCTCACTTGGCACACCTGCACACACACATGCACGCGCACGCACACGCACACGCACACACACACACACACACGTGTGCACACTGCACAACAATACACACAAAGTCATCCATTTAAGAGACAGCCAGTCTGTGGTGGTCTGTGCACCACTGCAATGACCAAAAAAGTAAAAAAAAAAAAAAAGAAACACAACTATAGCATAAAAACACACAAACACCCAGAGGGAAGCTACAGTATATGGTTCGCCTACCTCCCATTTGTGCTGACGGTGAGGCACTGAGGCAGTGTGTGTGTGTGTGTGTGTGTGTGTGTGTGTGTGTGTGTGTGTGTGTGTGTGTGTGTGTGTGTGTGTGTGTGTGTGTGTGTGTGTGTGTGTGCGTGTGTGTGTGTGTGTGCGTGTGTCTGTGTGTGTGTGCGTGTGTGTGTGCGTGTGTGTGTGCGTGCGTGCATGCAGTCAGTGGGAAGTGGACCGATGCTCTCCAGTCATTAGCCTACAGATTTACCGCCCCATCCACCTGCATGACCACTTCAAACAGACGAGCAATTACTCCCCTCTCTGCCTGCATGGGAGCCCCTCTAGTCTTAGGTGTGTGTGGGCGGTGCTATAAGTATCTATTCTTAACTTCAGCCCCATTTTTACGTCGTCATATACGACAGTATCTTCCAGAAATAGTGAAAACAGCCGTTTGACGCATTGTGAGCTTGTATATCGGCTATTTTTCCTATTTCTGGTGGTGGTTCTACTCTATTGAGCGCTATGCGGTATATCTCTGCTTATCGCATCAAGTCACGTGTGGGCCATGTGTTATCTCAATGTAGCCATCTGTTTGTTATAAAAATGAAGATTCTCTGGAGACGGAGAGGAGAATCTGCTGTGTAACGCCAAGGTGCATTCCAGTCATACAATATGACAACTGCTTCAGTCAAGAAATTAATTTGACTCCCTCACAACCCTGGCTTGGCCAGTGTGTGGCCTGAGCACTGCCCGTTGAGCCAGCGCTTGGCCATAAACGCTGTAACCTTAACCCTGTGTAATTAGTACTGATCTAGTCTGGGGACCCCGTGTGTGCCGAGATTAACCCTATCTTTTCCCCCCCGCCGTGGCCCCCGCATGATCGTGCGGATAAGAGCCGCGGAGAGGAAGAAGAATGGAGCCCACTCCCAGAGGGACTGCTCTGTAATCAGCCCTCCCACAGCCCACAGCCTGGGAGGGGGGAACGGACAGCAGGGCAGGGTGGCTCTGAGGGATGGGTGGAGGACTGCAGCGGGCAGAGACAAGGTCACAGAGTCCCCCGACCCCCCCACGCACCACCCATCCCACCCACCTCTGTCTTGGCATCGCCCTCAGTGGGAATGCAGACCCTTATACGAGTCCATTAGATTTGTACACTCCCGCACCTTGGATTTTACTGGGCAATTGCCCTCATCTTGGTAAACACCAGAGACGGATGCGCAACGCAGCACCGTCGCACCCATACGTTAGGGTGCGACCCACCACTCCCCAATACCTAAAGCATCTTAAAGCAGCCGTGGGAGCTCCCCTATGGAGACACAAAGAGTCTCTGTTGTGTCTCCATAGGGAACCACTGCAGGTCTCATCAAATTATTGGCTTAGGAATGCAACAACAAAAAATATATCCTTGCGGTGGGTAATCGATAGAAAAAAAGTCATTTTAGGGGTGAACTATGCCTTTAAAACAACACAGTGACTGAGGTGGACTCTTGGCGGCCTTATATGGTGGCCTTATAGTTTTTTAATGCCCACTTGATGGTGGAGCCGCGCTCCTTTTACAAGCTGACTAATAGTACAGGGAGAGGGGGACTGTTGACAACACCATGGAGCAGGACTGAGACGACATTCTGAGCTCAGAGAGCCGATGATGAAGTTCCTGGTGCTCTGCACACATCCATCTCCACTAGTGTTGCTGAGGGGAACGCGCATTAGGAGGAGAAATAAATATCTGGAGAAATGCTAATGTGGCAGCCATTTGCATGAGTCATTGGCCCGTGCACTGAAACCATTTTAAGAGCGTTGGGGATCTTCTCACAGCATCCCCACAATCTTCAGTCAAAGAGAAATGCATCACACCCAGGGGCCTCCTGCGTGCCTGCGTGCCTGCGTGTGTGTGTGTGTGTGTGTGTGTGTGTGTGTGTGTGTGTGTGTGTGTGTGTGTGTGTGTGTGTGTGTGTGCGTGTGTCTCTCGCTGGCTGCTTGTCTTTGTGTCTGTGTATATAGGGCCTATTACATCCAAGTCAGTAAACAAGACTATCGATTTATTGCCATTTGTTCCATATTGGCTTATATCATCTTTATGTACACAATCTCTCTCTTTGTCTCCCTCTCTCTCTACCTTTTCCTTGTGGTGGAAAACAGGGCTCAAAGCCCAATCCATGCAATGAAAAGGTGATGTCATATATTGAAGAGATGGAGTTGGGATTCTGGCAAGGACACTGGGAAATAGCTGTAAATAAGTGTACAGTACACGTATGTACATAGGACTGCTTAATGTAGGACCACTTTAGTACATACTGTATAATGTAGTACTGATTTAGTACAAAGTAATGATTTACATAGGACTGTTTTAGTCCATACTGATTTAGGACATAGGACTGACTTAGTATACAATTTAGTACTGACAACTTAGTACTGAAATGCCAATGTTTTTCTCACACATTCAAGATTTTTCAAAAATGTAAAAAAAAGATATTGATGTACAAGCTCTCAGCGTGGAAGGAAGTGACACGCTGTGAGCTTGTACATATGAATGTACACATTCAACGTGCTGTTAGAAATTAAACATTCACAATGCGCAGGCATTAGTTAGATCGATAATAACAAGCCAGAAGTGGAATTACCTATTTAGGCCTATATATTGGAAGACATTTAGAATATTTTCCCCATCTTCTTTGCAGTAGACCGAATCAGGGAGATTACAGCTGATAACATGGTGTCCAAGCAGCAGACTAATGTCATTTGGTAATTTCCGCAAGAATCAAGGGAATTAATTTAATGAATAGAAAGCAATGAACAGTTAATTCAGAGTGACCATTATATAACAAACTGTATTATTCTATGGTGTGCTCTCAGACATAGAAAATCAATGAAAAGGAAAATGCATATACCGGTAGATTGTCCTTGCTTTTACAGTTAATATTAGTCTACTCTACATAAAATAAGGTATAGGCCTACGTATACTGTGTGAACACACGCACGCACGCACGCACGCACACACACACACACACACACACACACACACACACACACACACACACACACACACACACACACACACACACACACACACACACACACACACACACACACACACACACACACACGCGCGCGCGCGCGCGTGTGTGTGTGTGTGTGTGTGTGTGTGTGTGTGTGTGTGTGTGTGTGTGTGTGTGTGTGTGTGTGTGTGTGTGTGTGTGTGTGTCTTATAGAAAGTCTTTTTAGCCTACTATCACATTCACAGCTATCACTTCACTGGCATACCAGGCATAGCATGACCCAAAAGCCAAAATCATATACAAACATGTCCACCCAAATGTATACGCTCAGAGTCAGGATGTTCTGAATTATTTAAAACATCAAACCATGACATTTTTCATTGAATCAATGACAATGACATTGAATGATAAATTAATATAAGTCTGTATTTAAAACAATCAAAACTACGCCGGTCACGTTACGGACTTAAAGGCCAATATTGAAATAGCCTACAGTATGAACAGGCATGATCTATTAATTCTATTTCACCAAATGCGCAGTTGGTAGATTGTTATTTTGTGCAAAACTAAGGGAATGAACTTCAAGAGGACAAAGACTTGTGAGCCCAGAACTTGACACTTGTCAATTTCGGGATAGGAATTGTTCTTCTAAAAATCATCATTGTTTTATCAGTAGACACGATGTAGCCTTAGTACTTACATCTATTCTATACAGACGATGATGTTGTTGTGTATGGTTATTCTGAACAGTATATTTTAAATCACATCACAGACACACGCTAACATATCGCTGTCTTCGATGCAGAAATGCAAATCATTAATTAGCCCGGCTGAAACATGTTAAACATTTAATCACTCACTCAATCAACTCCACACGCAGCGTGCGTTGTGTGTGTGTGCGCGCGGCTGTGATTTGAGTGTGTGAATACGGAGACCGGACAACGCGCTGCCTGCGCCGGTGGAGCGGCCACATCATCATCGTCATCATCACCACCACCACCACCGGTACTCCGCTGTGCACAAAGGTGTTCAACACTTACCGATCAGCATCGCCGGTCCAGGACCGAACAAGCTTCGCTCCAGCTCGGCGTTTCACAGCGCGTAAATGTTTACGCGATATCCCCAGAGGAAACACAGGACATGCAAGAAAGACGCCCTGGTAGGCTACTGCCAACTGCACTCTGGAGTCAAATAAACCCAAATCTTAAAAAAAAAGAAAAAAAAGAAAAAAGAAAATAAATCCCGATCCTCTCCTGTCTCTGTAACTCTTTTCTTTGAAATCCTTCCGATGCTGGTGACAAATCCCGATGGATCTCTCAGTTCCTACTTCCTATAACTCACGAAAAAACGATTCACAATATCCTCAATTAAAATCCTATTCCTCTCCTGCTCCGCGTGGCCCGGAGGTGGCTGGAATGGGTTGGAGAGGAGGGGGTGTAATTGCCTCTCTCTCGCGCGCACTCTCTCTCCTCTCCCCCCTCAGCCCTCTCTCTCTCTCTCTCTCTCTCTCTCTCTCTCTCCCCTAAGCTCAGTTGGTCGACGTTTAACCTGAATGGACAGCACAGATGGCAAAATTAGCCTGTATTTTTCACAGTCTTCATCTCCCCTGCAATTCTTTAGGCAACCTCCCCCTGCTGGGTGCCTTGGCACACATGTCAAGGGGTTCCACAGGTCAGGAGATACTCAGGACCATAATGGACATGTGTCAGTCACTGTCAGTTTCATGCAGTCAGTGTGCTGTCAGTGCTGCATAAGAAGCCAATACTGGATGGCGACGTGGGTGGAGAGACTGAGAGAGAAGGCAACAAAGTGCAGCAGAAAAACCTAAGAAGACCTTTGGTTTAGAAGAGGCGAAATATTGTGTGAATCATCATGGCACAAAAATAATGTATTTTCTGAAAGGGAGAGATGAGGATGGTTCTTCACACAGCTTGCTCTGTAAAGTGGGGGGTGAATGCAGTGTAGGTACATGTGTCGTCAAGACAGCTGTCATTGTAGTGTGAGCGCGTGTGTGTGTGCGCGTGTGCGTGCGTGTGAGTGATGGTTTTTCGCAGTCCTCTGTGCCGCCTGTGTTATAATATTTCCACTGCTTTGAATGGTTTTTGTGAGGCTGACACATTCTGGGCTGAGATGTCCTGAATGCACACAACAGGCTGCTCACAAAATGTGTTTTCACAAACAAAACTAAAAAGATACATGTGAAGACAGAAATTGGGGGCAGAAAGAGGGGTTGGCTTGAGGCTAAGCTGTCCTGGAGGGAGGCCAAATGCACATACGTATCCCAGGGTGCCATCAGCAACTTAATTATACCATTACATCCGACATTTATTAGAAGAGGCAGCCAAATTGTTGCTTGTCTGTACTGTGTATGTACATATATTCATTCAGTGTGGATAGACCTGGTGCATATATCCACCTGTATAACCATTGATAAACTGTACTGTAGCCTACATATAGTCATTGAATTTCATAAATATATGAATGGTCCATGTATGAATGAATGGACCATTCAATGGACTGCTGAATGGACCATTGTACGCACTTTGAGTGAGCACTCTGTGCATATGAAAGCGCGATAAAAAAGCAATCCATTATTATTATTATAAATAGATTTGGGGATATAAAGAGCTACAGATCCAGTGCAGATATCTATGGCCAGAAGATCAGTATGTTATTTATTTTATTTTATCTGGACAAAGATATGTATTTATGTAAAGCACAATGAATTGCCTTTTCAAATGTGGAATACAAATAAACCCGCCATGTCTTATCTTATCTAAGCATGTGAAGTGAGGGGCGCAGCGAGGGCAGTATAGGCCCTCTTCCATTGCCTGTTACTGCCCTAAACAAACGTTAAAGTTCATAGACTTGGCCAGCTGGTGACCAGTTATTTCTAACTACTGTAGGCTCTAAACAAACATTAAAAGTCCATATAGACTCGGCTGCCAGCCTGCCACATGTATTGATGTGGTATATATACTATAGGAGAGGTAACAGGCAATACTTTGAATGTTGTAGACTTCTTGTAAATTAAGTAATGCTGATGTTTAACGAAAATGTAACTCTTGAGAGAGTAAAATGAAACCAAATGGAAACGTACAGGTCCATCTGCTTTCATGTTATGCTCTCAAGAGTTAAAGATACCATTTGGTTACTCTCCATCACTTAGCTGGCGACCACCTGGAAGTTTGGAACCCCCCCAAGGGCCACTGGTGGTCCCCGGACCACTGGTTGAAATTGATTGATTGATTGAAATATTTATTAACAGTTTGTAGAATTTACAGTACATTTTAAGCACAAACTCAATACAAAGACTGTTAACTGTGAGTGGACGACCCAATTAAGCATTACACTTGTTTACAACAGGGTCCACATTGTTCAATTCATCAAAACATTTAGAGACATACAAATAGACACTTCTATGTAGCTAAAGAACAGAACAGGAATTCATCATATAGGAAGCAAAAAGGGAAAAGATACATATACAGTGAGGGGAAATGGGGTGGGGGGGGGGGGATTCAGATTTTACAGAGGCCAGTTTCGAATTGCAGCCATCCGTAGGTGCCCTTTGAGAGCGGTTTTGAAGGAGTCAAGGGATTCACATGTCTTAATGACTGTTGGTAGGGCGTTCCACATTTTGGTGGCATAGGAGCGAAAATAATTTAGTCCCTTGTTTGTGCCGAATCTGGGTTGTACATGGTTTGTTGCACTCCCTCTGGTGTTGTGGGTGTGGACTTCGTTTACATTAAGGAAGTATTTAGACAGGTACATGGGTATCTTGGTGGTGTATCGAATCTTGTGGACCAGACCCATTGCAAGATGCTGTACTCTGTCGTCGACCCTAAGCCATCCCAGCCTGTCAAAGTGGGCAGGGGTGAGGTGGGTTCGGGGGGTGAGGCCAAGTAGGAGCCTGACCAGTTTGTTTTGGGAGGTCTGGAGCCTTGTTTTAAGGGCCTTTGAGGTGCTTAAAACAAGGCTCCAGACCTCCCAAAAAAACTGGTCAGGCTCCTACTTGGCCTCACCCCCCGAACCCACCTCACCAAAAACCACTGGCATACAGCATAGACCAGGGATTCCAAAAGTTTTTCACTCGAGACCCAACAGAAAGAGTGTGACTGTCACCCCGGGGTGATTATTTCATACATTTTGACATGCATCACTTAAGCGCTATTTATAAACTAGTAGATCTATAAGCTCACAACACACTTACTAGATCTGCTATTTTCACAATTGTTATTCTTCTTTGAAAATATTTGAAATACGTGAATACATTTTATTATATTATTATTTCTATTACCAATTTTGGGCAGGAACACCCTTTGGTGTTTTAAACATTATGTTATAATTTAGCTATTGAAAAATAGCAGATCTACAAGCTCATAGCGCGCCACCGAGTGGCGCGCTACGAGCTTGTAGGTCTGCTATTTTTGAAAAATCGTAAAAATGTGGCGCAAATCTTTGAATATATATTCTTTCAAAGTGAATGTTTTTAACTCAGGTCTAAATGGGTTAGATCTTTTGAAATAATAATGAAAAATGTAGGAGGCAAACAACAACAAAAAGGGGATGTTTACTCATGATCCATAGAAATGCATGGGGGTCCACAACCCAAAAATGGCTCCAGACTTGGAAGCAGTGGTATAGACAGCCGCAGCAGCAGTACTGAACGCCCTCCCCCATGGCAGAGGAGGGAAAGCAGGGCAGCTGGACCATCCTCCTGCCTCATGCCAGCCATTGGCCCGCTGGCACAGTGGAGCCAAGGCTAATTAGAGACAGAGGAATGACTCCCAGCTCGCACTCAGCCAAGGCTATTTGTTCTGGCCTATTTGCTCTATATGTTAAAACACAGTTATGCCACAGCAGTTGGAAGTTGGAACGCACACTTCATGTCCGACGGTTACAAAAATTCCACATCCGTGACTCTCATAGAGTTTAATTTGATGCCCTTGTCTCTGAACTATTCAGAGACATTGTACTTGCCCAATTTCAGAACTTGGAAAAGATGAAATCCAGCCTCCGTAGAGACAAAGATCCAATACCCATACAACCCAAACCAAACACTGAAACAAGGTCTTTGCAGTCCATGCCCAGTTGCCATAGTATGACTCATAAAGCCTGTCTGATCATTCGGGGAGTACAAATAGATTCCAACATGATTGTTCCTTTCTTTTCTCCTTTCTCCTTTCCATATTAACAATGGAGTTGCTTCACTCCATTGTAAATATTAATTATATTTGCCAGGTTGCCAAGCACTAAGTACCTATGGTGATGAGTGAGGCACCACAGAGAGAGAAGGTCAAACTGTCCAGCTAAGTGAAATGGACTTTAGCATGAACTGACCGACATCTTGTTCAATTCAGTTCAGCAAATGTCACAGGTATTATGGAGATAAGAGGTGTATGGTACTGTACAGACAGGAGACACTATGACATTATTTTGACTTTATTATCATCATCATCTCTTTAATGTAGGCATACACATATCTACTAGACAACTTCTGCACTCCAGCACAGATTATACAAAGCCCCCCCCCCCCCTCTCTCTCTCTCTCTCTAGTCGGCTGTGATGTAAAGTTCATCTCGTTGTCCCTCACTGCACTTGTCCACCCTGTGATCAATACTCTTCAAGGCGTGACAGTTTCGTAATGTCCTCTCACTTTCTGATATGTGGTTGGTGCACAATGACACAGCTGTTCTTGATGTGTGTGTGTGTGTGTGTGTGTGTGTGTGTGTGTGTGTGTGTGTGTGTGTGTGTGTGTGTGTGTGTGTGTGTGTGTGTGTGTGTGTGTGTGTGTGAGTGTGCGCGTGTGCATGCGCGTGCGTGCGTGTTAGTGTGCATTTATACTAAACAAGACACATGATGCTGCTTCTCCTCTCGGCTGATGGATATTGATGTGCCACTATTTCACATTTTCTGCCTTCATCCCAGGGGACTTTTAGTCACTACTGCGTACAGCGGTTTCATCATAAACTCTCCACTATTATCCACTAGATTTATTCCATCATTGGCAGCCAAGTTGGACACAGCGTGTCAGATGGCGGATTCACTTTCTAGGTCACACAGTGAATCAGATCAGGATGTACTGTATATGTATACACCTCACAACGATACACCTGGGCGACTGTGGCTCAAGAGGTAGAGCAGGTCGTCCAATGATCCATGGGTCGGCGGTTCGAATCCCGGCTCCTCCTGTCTACATGTCGAAGTGTCCTTGGGCAGGACACTGAACCCCAAATTGCTCCCGATGTGCTGGTTGGTACCTTGCATGGCTTCCGCCGCAATCGGTGTATGAATGTGTGTGTGAATGGGTGAATGTACAATGCACAATCTATGTAAAGCGCTTTGGATAAAGGCGCTATATAAATGCACCATTTACTATATAAATGCACCATTTACCACAACGTAGCACACTACACAATATAATACTCAGTCAAGTTTCATCAGCTTCAAGATTTAACCATTTAAACCCTATACTTTACTGACCACTGTCCCCCAGGGCTCTGTACTAGGCCCCCGCATTCTTTCCTCTACGTCAAATCTCTTGAAGACAGCTGATCTACAAGCTCACAAGTCACAATATATATGTTGCATTGAATTAATGCATTCACACGGGCAGATGCAAAAGATAGAAAGATGCAAAGCTAAACAGCATATTTGTAGCTTTGCACCTTTGTAGCTGAAGTTGAAACAAGCTGATCTTTTTGTAGCTTTGTAGCTCTGTATCTTTTGCAGCAGCCACAAATGTTGGATGTATTTTTGTATCTTCATGTCGCTGACGTCCATTGAATGAATGGTAGACTGCATCTTTGCATCTGCCTATGTGAACGCAGCATTATTGCTCGTGGAAGAGCTTCTTATTTCCCTCAGTCAAATAGCTGATCTACAACCTTTTGTGCTATTTTTGTGAGCTATTTTTACTGAACGTTCAGCCCAGAATAGGGACGCTAGGGTCCACACCAGACGTCTTAATTGCTGAAATGCAGTCACGTTCCCAAACATTCCTCTGTTTCTGATTCCCAGCCAGCCGCCAATGCCAAGTTGTGAGCGACAGACTCAGGATTTAGGAGTGTACCAAGAACACTCTTCTCTACACAGGGTCCAATCATTCTTTACACTCTCTGTGTTGAAAGTAGCAACGCTGAGGATTTGACTGTGCAGTGCTGTGGGTGTTCCATGCCACCAGTCTCCTCTATTAGGACGACTCGCTCTGTCGTTCTGTTGCTCAAGAGGACCTCTCTCTCTCTCTCTCTCTCTCTCTCTCTCTCTCTCTCTCTCTCTCTCTCTCTCTCTGCCTAACAAACAAACAAACTAATTAATTTAAGAGCACAGCAGAACGGAGGAACACTCTCAGAGCAGAACGGACTGCTCGGCTAGTCCACTGACAGATGGACAGGAGACTAACGAACTGATTGACTGACTGGTAGAAAGATGGGCGGACAGGAGTCTGTCAAGGGGGCGAGAGGGCAGTTGACAGAGAGGCAATGGAGGGCAGGGGTTGTTGTTATGACAGTATAGGTAATTTAGAGACGGGACGGAAAATAAAGACAAGCGCAAGAAAGACATAAGTCATCTCTCTTACGATGAACCTATAGGGACAGAGGACGACCCTAATTAGCATCACTGCACTTGATTAACGTGCACGCACGGCACGACGCACACGCAAACACGCACACAAACTAAGACCACGAAGAGAGCAGGGAAATCAAATGAAGGTGGGAGAGAAAGAGAAAGAAAGTACATATTGTGTGAGAGGGTACTGTAGCACATAGGATATTATCTTAAAGTAAAGAACATCTTTGCATTGATCTCTGCAGCATCTCTGTTCATTTTTAGGCGTTCTAGCCAGAAGGGACACTGGTGTGAAAATCACTACTGCTGCAGGACCTCTCAACTATATCTTCTACTTATCTATACGCAACCTTTTGATGGTCCAATCGTTACCACAGCCAGGTGCAGTATCATGGTATCCTGAGAGGAGTTCACTCACATGAATAAATGATGGCTGGGGTGGGTTCAGAAGAGTTAGATGAAGGGTAAGAGGATGACAGAGAGGGCATCATATGAGCCTGTGCGTTAGGTAAAGCTCTCTCTCTCTCTCTCTCTCTCTCTCTCTCTCTCTCTCTCTCTCCATTAGTGACACAGGGCCATGGCATACTGCTGGACTCTGAGGTATAGACTGCAGTGAAGAGGTCCATGATCCATTTAACATTTAACATCAAACCTCACCGTCCTCTTTTCATTAACAAATATAAAACCTCTTTGTTTTATTAATTGATTCATTTTACTTTACCTCTTTAGGGCCATAATAACATTTTGCATGATACAAAGTCAGTCACCATAATCATCAACATAACTGGTGTCAGAATGTTCGGGGAAAATATAGGCCGGGATATACCCCATAAACAAATACAATAGGATATACCCCATAAACAAATACAATAGGATATACCCCATAAACAAATACAATAGTGTTCTAAGAGTAGGGATATACCCCATAAACAAATACAATAGTGTTCTAAATATAGGCCGGCATATACCCCATAAACAAATACAATAGTGTTCTAAATATAGGCCGGGATATACCCCATAAACAAATACAATAGTGTTCTAAATATAGGCCGGGATATACCCCATAAACAAATACAATAGTGTTCTAAATATAGGCCGGGATATACCCCATAAACAAATACAATAGTGTTCTAAATATAGGCCGGGATATACCCCATAAACAAATACAATAGTGTTCTAAGAGTAGGGATATACCCCATAAACAAATACAATAGTGTTCTAAGAGTAGGGATATACCCCATAAACAAATACAATAGTGTTCTAAGAGTAGGGATATACCCCATAAACAAATACAATAGTGTTCTAAATATAGGCCGGGATATACCCCATAAACAAATACAATAGTGTTCTAAGAGTAGGGATATACCCCATAAACAAATACAATAGTGTTCTAAATATAGGCCGGGATATACCCCATAAACAAATACAATAGTGTTCTAAGATAAGGATATACCCCATAAACAAATACAATAGTGTTCTAAATATAGGCCGGGATATACCCCATAAACAAATACAATAGTGTTCTAAATATAGGCCGGGATATACCCCATAAACAAATACAATAGTGTTCTAAGATAAGGATATACCCCATAAACAAATACAATAGTGTTCTAAGATAAGGATATACCCCATAAACAAATACAATAGTGTTCTAAGATAAGGATATACCCCATAAACAAATACAATAGTGTTCTAAGAGTAGGGATATACCCCATAAACAAATACAATAGTGTTCTAAGAGTAGGGATATACCCCATAAACAAATACAATGGTGTTCTAAGAGTAGGGATATACCCCATAAACAAATACAATAGTGTTCTAAGAGTAGGGATATACCCCATAAACAAATACAATAGTGTTCTAAGAGTAGGGGTATACCCCATAAACAAATACAATAGTGTTATAATAATAATAATATAATAGTGATATACCCCATAAACAAATACAATAGTGTTCTAAGAGTAGGGATATACCCCATAAACAAATACAATAGTGTTCTAAGAGTACAAACATAAATTGGTTGTTGTCATGCTGCGAGTATTTCACAGATTGCTCATCTTATAGGGTTTTTCTCTCTATCTCCCACGTCCACCTCTCTCCTTTCAGTGTGTGATACTGTGCAACTAGTTGTAATGGGCCAGACACATAGGACACGGCAATCACTATTATAATTGGCAATTCAAGTAAGGGATTTGCATGCTGAAACATCTGATTGAAATTGGGGCTGCAGGGTTTGTAACAAATAAGTACTACTATATTGATACCTGGCAGTGCTATCTTGCTAGGATAGCCAGTATGACCATGTAGAGTTCAAGTTGTGGCGGGTGGGTGGTGTCTGTCTGTGGCATGTGCGCAGATATGCCCATATATGGACTGGACCTTCACGACATGCCAACACTGCAATGATAAGGGGCAGGCAGCAGGTGCGCAGGCATGGACAAAATGGACAAATCCACATTGTTAGGCAATGGTGTCTAATGTCTATTGTAATTTGTGTCTGACGTCGCATGCCCATACTGTATTTGGAGATCCCCGGTGCAACACAAATTGTTTATGCCCAAATATGGACATTGCGAGAAAGTGATGGAGGAAGCTCAATCAGTGAACATAATGGGAGAGTGAGGGGAGAGAGAGGTGGAGAGACAGACGCGTCGCAAATCGATGCGTTGTCAGTGCACTAAACCCAGCAACCGTGTGCAAGCTTCTACTTGTAATATGCCTGTATCATAATATCATTTTTAGTTTTTGATGCTTTTGGCTCTCAGCCTCTCACGTGCATCCTATCCATGTGAAAGACCAGTAACAGAGAATAACTGAAGTTGTACATTGGATCACTAATAATGACACATTGTGTTCCGAACCATAACTTCATAACTTGGAGGAAAAAATCACACCTGTGTGAACTGAGTGGTGCAACTCCCCTCTCCCCCCTCCTCTCCTCTCTCCCTCCCCCCCCCCCCCTCCTCTCCTCTCTCTCTCTCTCTCTCTCATTAGCAGGCAACAGTGCAGCACTAATACTATCTCTCTCTTTTTCTGGCACAACAGCGCCCCTACTGGTACTCATAGTCATTGGCTCATTAACGTCACATAGGTGAAGACATAGGTGAACACATAGGTGAACACGGACATTGCTGTTCCTTGGAGTGGTTGCACCACTCAAAAAAACGGAGGAAAAACTATTCTTCGGCATTACTTCAGTTGTGCTGTTACTTAAAAGTGGATCAGCAGGGGTTAACACACAGACTTCAGGCTTCAGAAAGAATGTGCTTGTTATATGCCTCCTCTCAGACAGCCGAGTCTGTCTCTCCATCAAAGGTACAATCGTGACTATCCCTTACAGCCAGACATAAGAGGGAGATCCTGTATGCGGTATCTGCAATTCCAAAGAGAACCATTTGCTGCTAGAGCAGGCTGGGTTGCCATGGGACACTCATGGATTGTCTGTCTCAGAGATGTCAGCAGCACTTAAGTAAAGACGCTCATTTGGGTGTAAAAGCTTAGACAAACTTTAGTGAGGTCAAAAGGAATCGATCTCTCATTTATCATCAGTGCAGTAGCTACAGGCTTAGTCTACACACCTACACTTATACGAGTTTTCTTTCCCCGGTGCTTAATTCTCAAAGACAGTAGAATATCCCAGACCGCCATGGTTCACGTTTATACATGTGTATCTCTCTTTTAAAGATATGCTTTTTGTTTTACTCAAATTGTAGTTGTGCACAAATTCTCCTCCTAATCTTTAGTTACTTTCATTAGATTTTTGTTTTTGTTGCCTTGTCACTAAAAGCCTAATTTATGTTCCTCCGCACACCGGTGTTGCACGCTAAAAATCGCTGACCTACGAATTTTGCACTTTGATGCTCGGTCAAAGTTCACCAATGTTGAACTCCAAACTTCAGACTTCACACGCATCAATGCCGTCAATGTGCCGCGAAGGGCAGCTCCACCCCTTCGCTCCCATAGAATGAACAGGGGAGCTGACACCCATGTCCCTCTGTATTTAGCGCATGTGTGTCCATGCCCTTACAGTAACAATTCACCCAGTGGATGGCTGCTCATGTGGCTTTCAACAT
The DNA here is from genome assembly GCF_964188405.1 of Protomyctophum parallelum. Lineage (NCBI taxonomy): Eukaryota > Metazoa > Chordata > Actinopteri > Myctophiformes > Myctophidae > Protomyctophum > Protomyctophum parallelum. The sequence goes on along the minus strand of NC_139708.1, from coordinate 16,601,507 downwards.
CGCACAGGGAGCTTTTAGGGGTTATAGCTGGGAGGTGATTCGGGCAAAATCATCAAGATCGTGCACTTTTTTTTTAACATCGCAAACGAGTTGGGCTCGCCCCCTAGTGGTCTGTTTGCAATTCATCCAAAATGTGTAGTTTAAGGTTAAAACCCCAAATAATGCATAGAATAAAAATTTTAATGGATTTTGTTTCTATAGAAGTGCAACTGCACAGGGTTTCCTCGTCATAACTCCACAGGTCCGCCTGCAGTCCCACCTCTTACCACTAGGAGTCTCTCCAATGCTTCAACATTGGAGAGCCTCACTGGGGAATTGCTACTGAGTGGCAAAAAACTACTTTCTGGCCTTGACAGCCCATGCATCCAAACAGAAAAGTCCTTTCTGATTGCATTAAACAACATTAAACAATGTTAAACTCACTTTGCCTGTTGCTTTGCCACTCGATTTGCCACTCGATGTGCCATTCACTTTAAGCAAGCGCATACCCTCTATTGGGTATGCTAAATAACATAAAATGTTTTTAGGAAAATCTAAGTTCTAGAAAGGTATCGTTTTTTTTTTTTTTTTTTTTTTTTTGCGGCTTACGCCTTTTATTGATTTTTGAAGGGACAGACAGTAGGCTGACAGGAAACGGGAGAGAGATGGGGGGATGACATGCAGTAAAGGCCGTGTCGGGTCCGGGAGTCGAACCCGCGGCACACTGCGACTGGATCACCAGTCCGGTGCCCAGACCGTTACGCTACGGCCTGGGCCGAAAGGTATCGTTTTGAAGATGGCGTCCATGATGGCTGCTGGCAGCTTAAAATACATGCAAACTGGGATTTAATATTATGTAAAAAAATCATAACAATAATTAACAGACCACTAGGGGGCGAGCCCAACTTGTTTGTGATAGTTTTAGAAAAACCTTATGCCCATACATACGCACACGATTTTTACGAATTCCCTCCCAGCTATGAAGTGTATTGCTCAGGGACAATATACCTTCCAAGTGTCTTAATGCTCAGGGACAATATACCTTCCAAGTGTCTTAGTGCTCAGGGACAATATACCTTCCAAGTGTCTTAATGCTCAGGGACAATATACCTTCCAAGTGTCTTAGTGCTCAGGGACAATATACCTTCCAAGTGTCTCAATGCTCAGGGACAATATACCTTCCAAGTGTCTTAGTGCTCAGGGACAATATACCTTCCAAGTGTCTTAATGCTCAGGGACAATATACCTTCCAAGTGTCTTAATGCTCAGGGACAATATACCTTCCAAGTGTCTTAATGCTCAGGGACAATTATACCTTCCAATTCCCAGGCGGCCTCTCTACCCATTCAGCTATGTCTGTCCATTCCTTGCCAGATTGTTTTGTGTGTTTTGTCAAACTATCCAGGATTATTTCACATGACCTTTCCGACCTGCCTGTTAGACCCTGCCTAGCTGCTTTCCGGACCTCAGATTACCTGCCTTAGCGTTCTGATGGATTTGTTTACCAATAGTGATTGCTCTCCTATTGTTTTGACCCCACCTGTAATGTTTCCTGGGCCAATTTGTCAACTCAGATGAAGGTGCCAGAGTAGTTACAGAATGCTGTTTTAACCCGTTAAGACCCGACGCAAAAACCCATTAAGATCATGAGTCTGATTCTACAAATGCCTATACTTCTTAGACTTTTAAGATTTTTCAAAAATGTTCAAAAATAGTACAAGCTTGCAGCTGTGAGCTTGTATAGCTGCTATTTTTGAATAGCCAACGCAAAAATCTAAAATGACACAGATAAGATGCTTTCCCCATTTTTAAGATCTAGCATATAGACAGTTTGCACCTGCAGTAGGGTGTTCACATATTAAACGTGCAGCCAGTGACTGAACTGACAATTAGCAACCTTTATGAGAATAAAGTGACAGCAGGGAGAAGAGGAGGAGGTGTTATGGGTCCAAAAGTCTCAATCTCTGCAGCATCTCTTGAAACACACATTATTTGCTCTCTTTTGTTGCTTTCAGAAGGTGACTTTGAGTTTAAACCAGCATTAATGTAAACGTGATACAATACGAGAAGATGTTGCATTAATGCTGTGAGGTTAGACCACGCCACGCATTGAAGCTGCAGCTGGGAAAATGGTTCAAGAAAAAAAAAAAACGATACTATGCCATGCCTATGTGTGCCAAAGGAGTTCCCCATTGGTCACTGGCAGGGTTACACAAGATGACACTATGGAAGTGGGAGGCAGGCCACTGTGCAGAGAGGAGCATGGAAAGAGAGAGAGAGAGAGAGAGAGAGAGAGAGAGAGAGAGATCAAGAAAGGGCTATGATCTGAGTTGTGAAGTGGACTGAGTGTACTGAGTGGATCAGAAGAGAGGGGGTTTGTGGGGGTATCGAAGGTAAGAGGGGAAACAGATCTGATCTGAGAGGTATGGAAAAGACCAGGATTTCATTCTGCTCTGGAACTGTGACAATGTCTGACGGAGGGCCTGGAAAATCTGTTAAATAACAAAAAAATAATAAAAAGGGGCTCATGAATGTGAGAGACTGCAGAAGACTGTCGTGGGGATGGAAACGTGCTTGGTTCCTCTCCGCTCTCCGCTGAGGTCTAATAAGTAAGGAGAGCTCTTGCTCACCCTTAACCTTTGCCCTCTGTCTGAAAGCTGATGCAGCTTATGCTAGCATGAAAGATGTAGCATGCTAGCCTGACCTAGTGCATGCGACACACTGTTGTCGCATGCACTATTGCACTCGAGAGGATATTATTCACTCGAGTATATTCAATCCCAAGCTATGAATTGAAAACTGGTCCGGAAACAGTGACCTACTGTATAGACCAGCGGTTCCCAAACGTTTCAGCTCCAGACCCAAAAGAGAAATTAGATGTTTGCCCGGGACCCAAACTACGTATGAAAATAGTAGATCTGCAAGCTCACAACACGTCGCTTCACGCTGCCTTAATCACTATTAATTTAATTTATGGAATTTCTTCGATTTGTTTGTTTTGTATAAAACGTATGACATTCTTCCAATTTTCTTTTCTAAAATAATATATTTCTTTAAATGTAGGAAACGAAAATGTGATTTTTACCCATAACAATCACACCCGTGTAAAGTGCATGGGCGCTCTTATCATTGTACATCATCACCACGGACGAAGTTCTTACTGACAGTTGAGAGTTGAAAGCCTCCTATATATAAAACATATCAATGTTTGTGTTACGCAATGTTTGTGTTTACACTATGACGTAAAATTGTCCATTCGTTGTCAATGGGAATTTATGGGAGTTTGTGTAGGACAAAGTTTGTGGACACACACTAAAAGCTGGACATAGTCAAATGGGTCCTGAGTCTGACCTATGACGGTTCCTGCAATTGGGTGCAGGACAGTAAGGTGCTTCACTGCCTGCGTTTCTCTTTTTTCCCCCTTCTTTCTCTTGGCCCAAGCTGCTCTCCTGCTGCCCTCTGCCAGGCCCCTCTGAGCACCCTGGGTCACATGGGTGCTGCTGTGGGCAGCCTCACGTCCCCATCATCATTTCCTGTGGCTGGCTGTCGGGGCGGATCAGGGCGGCGCGGGCGTCTAACGCTGATGAGCTCAGACAGCAGCACTCTGACTGCAGGCCACTGGACTGAGCACGATTTGTACAGCTTGGGAGAGCCGCACGCACACACACGCACGCGCACACACACACACACACACACACACACACACACACACACACACACACACACACACACACACACACACACACACACACACACACACACACACACACACACACACACACACACACACACACACACACACACACACACACACACACACACACACACACACACACACACACACACTCACACACACACACACGCGTGCGCGTAAGCACAAGCGCACACACACAACTAAGCAGAAACACAAACAAACAGAACAATACAGTCACATGGGTCACGAGAGGTAGAATGACCGTCTGGGAAGCGAAAGGTTCCTGGCTGGACTCACGGCTCGTCCTGTCATCACGTCAACGTGTCCTTGAACCGTCCATGAGCACAGACTGCACTGCACTGCACTATGCACGGCCGTCACTGTGTGAATGGGATAGCCATGCACTTTGAAGTGCTCCGACTGCGTGGTCAGAAGATTAGAAAAGCACTATGTAAATAAATGCAAGACCATAATATGGTCTTGCATAATATTATTAAAACATTTAACTGTTATTCATCCATGTATTCTTCCGCCACCACCAGTGTTTTTCAGTGAAGACCCTTAAGGCCCACAGTTCCGGAAGAAGAACCAGATGTAAAAGAAAACACGATCTTGGAATTTATCCAAGATAAATGCATTTTTGTAAATCTATTTATTTACATTAAGGCGGACGGAGACAGACTTTTCACTTCTGGTTAATTTCTGGTTTCATCGGTCGCCTAGCAACCTAGAAGAACAATTCATACGTTGGCAGAGAGCGTAAGATTCTGAAAACATGGTTCTGATGTCTGGAGGCGTCAATGGCAGTTAGATGACACGCACATTTGTGCACGCATGAATGTGTAAAGATGTTTTGTAACGTGGCTGTATTCTGTCTGTCTGTATCTATACTGTATATCGTTGCTGTCATTTTTAGGTTTTTAATGTTTTTGCATAAATCAGTGCTATTGAACACCCGTGTGTTGTTTCGAAAATATTGAACCAATAAAAAGTAGTAAAAAGCGCTTCGGACAAAACCTCTTAACTCCATTGGACCCTCAAACTGTCTGCTAAAGCAACTAACTCCACCACCTCTCCCCCTCTCATGCAAGTAATTGACAATATATAAAGTCACCAATATATAAACACCAACTTTGATGCGGCAGTATTGCTTTGTTTTCAAAATATAAGGTTTTCTTAATGTTCCTGAAATTATATTTTTCATTTCCTGAAAAATGTTTTGTAGTTACCGTAGATGGTTTCTTCCCGACAGCAGAGATATATAATATTAAATGGCTGTTACACAGTATACATTCAAAGGTACAATAAAAACTATACCCTCGCAACCGAAAAGTGAACCCTCACAACCTGTTTTATTGCGATCTCGATGCCTTTCGCATGCAGTAAAAGCCTCAGTATTCGTTTATCAAGTTTGCACAAATCGGGTCCATTTGGTTACATTCTCGGACTCACTCACACACACTCTCCAAGTTAAATGGATTTTAGTGTGTGGGCGTACCACGGGTCAGAAGTGGAGCTGTGTCTATGACAAAGGTCACCATGTTCGTTAAAACAGCACCCACGGGCCTCTGCTAGACTGCGACTGACTCACAGAGACGTGCCTGCACACACGCGCACACACACACACACACACACACACACACACACACAAACTACAGCAGTGGTCCCCAAACCTTTTAGCTTGATAGAAATTCTGTCCAGGACACAAGCTAGTGAAAATAGCAGATCTACAAGCTATTTTCACTACTTCATAAACATTTTAGATTTTTTTCCTTTTATTTCATCATGAAATTACTGAAAAGCATTAGTTTTTAATTCATAAAAAACCAAAAAAAATGCTTTATTGTCTCCACCAGGCTGAAGGCATGGGGAGAGAGTATGTTTTGCACTCCGTCCGTGTGTGAGTGTGTGTGTGTGTGTGTGTGTGTGTGTGTGTGTGTGTGTGTGTGTGTCCGTCCGTCCGTCTGTAATCTCCGGCACCGTTAACCCGGTCGATGCCAAATTTTGCACACACACTCTCCCTGGATGCCAACTATTAACCTTTTCCAGAACGGCCTGTTATAGTGCAACCAGGAGGTTGACTTCACATTTTTTTATATTACTCCTCAAAGTTTTCTGTCCAAAAATCCCACAAATCGTTACACAGTATCTCTATAGTCCAATATTTCATATTCCATCCTAATTGGCTAACATTGGCTTTCAAAGTTTGCAGGATTGTGTATGCATCCATCCGTCTGTTAATCCATTCTGACCTGAGATCAGATTCTATAAATGTCTTCTACATCCTGACAGTTTTCTGATAAAGCTATGTTTCTATGTCAGTCGTTCTTCCATTTTTCAAAAATAGCAGACCTACAAGCTCGTATCACGCCACTCGGTGGCGCGATATGAGCTTGTAGATCTGCTATTTTTAAATAGCTAAAGCATAACATGATGCTAACACCAAAATGGGTTCCCGTTCAGAATGGGTAAACAGCTAATCTCCGGCACCATTAACCTGGATGCCAACCATGAACCTCTGCCCCAAATTTTCCAGAACGGCCTGTTATAGCGCCACCAGGAGGCTGACTTTTGTAATATGATATTACAGATTGCAGCATGCAATTTATGTGAAATCTTTCATGGACCTTTCTACTGGGCTGAGGAATATATCCAACCTGTTTCACATTGGCCTGTTATAGCGCCACCAACAGGTGGATTTGAGCAAAACACATTTTTGGAACAAAATGCCTCAAATCATCCAATTGACATCCAAGGCGTTTTCACATTGGCCTATTATAGCGCCACCAGGAGGCCACAACCCCACCTGTTGCCCCGAGGGGCAACTTTATCTAGTTGGGAATGTTTTTTTTTTTTTAATGGTTTGAAATAATTAAAAACGATATGTATCAACCAACAATAAAAAGGAAATAAAGGGACGCATACAATTGTGTCCACAAGCCACAAATGGATCCCGACCCAGTGTTTGGGAACCAGTGAACTCCAGTACGTGTCACTGGTATGCATAGAACCAGTGAACTCCAGTACGTGTCACTGGTATGCATAGAGCCTGGCCTGCAGAAGCTGTGGCCTGTAACCTGGACTGTGTCACATCTCACACCTGCGCACCATCTGTGTGCATGCGTGTGTGTGTGTGTGTGTGTGTGTGTGTGTGTGTGTGTGTGCGCTTGCACATGTACACACGTCATTAAGTGTTCTGGGACCGACGTGTGTGTGTGTGTGTGTGTGTGTGTGTGTGTGTGTGTGTGTGTGTGTGTGTGTGTGTGTGTGGTGTTGTGTGTGTGGAGACAGATACACTGTCAAGTGTAAAAAAGAGGAGCGTGTCGGGAATTAAAAAAGAAAAAGAGGAGAATAAAAACTATTTGACAGAAACAGGGAAAGTTATGAGACAGACAGAGAGACAGACAGACAAGCAGACAGGAAGGCAGGCAGCACAGACAGGCAGGCAGGCAGGCAGGCAGGCAGGCAGGCAGGCAGGCAGGCAGGCAGGCAGGCAGGCAGGCAGACAGACAGACAGACAGACAGACAGACAGACAGACAGACAGACAGACAGACAGACAGACAGACAGACAGACAGACAGACAGACAGACAGACAGACAGACAGACAGACAGACAGACAGACAGACAGACAGACAGACAGACGTAGGAATAATAGAGGAAAGGGAGTGACAGGGAATCAATGTGATGGCGACGAGACAATGGACAGATAGACAGGCAGGCTGTCAGGGGAGAAACGAGACAGAAGGAAATGGTAGCAGTTTTTCTTTTTTGTTCAAAGTTACACCGCTAGCTCCGTCTGGTCTGCCCTCCACCGCCTCCCTTTCACCTGCCTGGAGAGAGAGCCAGTATGTCAGGCTCTCTTTTATCAGGGCACAGAACAGGCTTCCCTTTTCCTTTAAATCAAAACGGAATGTTTTGCGCGTGCGTGCGTGTGTGCGTGCGTGCGTGCGTGCGAGAGAGAGATAGAGTGTGTGAGAGTGTGTCTGTGGACAGCATTTTTGCCAAATGTTCGCCCATGACTCAGGATCCTATAGTTCATTGTGGTTAATACTTCAGATTGCATGTCCCTCAATCAATTCCCTGCACTGATACTATATACAGTAGGTAGCGTGACAGTAAGGCATGAGGAACCAATACATGGTCTTTTCCTCCTTCTGAAGAACTTCTGATTAATGTTTCTGGCTGGATGACGGGGGAGGGGGGGGGGGGGGTTGAGCGGTGCAGCCTGACACGTCGGTGAGTCACGGTGACTGTATGGCTGTACCTGGCCAATCACAGCGGTCCCTGCATCGGCGTCTGACTGTCAGCCATTTTAAACACACAAGCCTCTGACGAGCGGAGACGGAGGGGTGAGGATGGGGTGGTGATGGAAAAGAAGCTTCTCTCTCAAATAAATCTCAGATTTATTTTGCGGTTCAGCGGGGCGTTAAGTGAGAGGGGGGAGAGAGAGAGAGAGAGAGAGAGAGAGAGAGAAGGAGTATACAGATCTGAGCATGTGTCATGACACTGAGCCGCACAATAGCTTCATCTTCAGGAAGTCCTTCTTCTGATTACAGCTGCAGAGGGCGAGTGGGATGAAGATGAGGGAGGATGGGAGCGCTGTGTGACTGACATCTGGTTTATGTACTCTTCACCTTGGCTTATTCTCTCTCTCTCTCTCTCTCTCTCTCTGCTCCCCCCATCTGAGGACACATTTTGTAATCCTCATGAGCTACTGAGAGAAGTTTCTTGCCAAGGTTTAATGGGCTATAAATGCAAAGCAACCATTTTGGAAAGAACTTACATGGGCCCCCTTCCCTAGGTGTTTGTTACAGATGATACTGTAATGAAGGTTCTGTTCCATTCTGGTCAAACAGAGTCAGGGTGCTGCTAATGTGTGTGTTGGCTCACTGGAAATACTCTACACCAGTGGGTTTCAAAGAAGTATAGGAAGATTTATTCTGTGCGCATAGAGCCCATTTGGTGGTTCTCAGTGGAGTGAGGTGGTGTAAAATGGACCCTTTACAGATCTGTAACTCTGAGCGTATACAAATGTGTACATTTGTATAGAGTTCAGAGTTATGTGGGTTCTTTGAAATTACAAAAGCTTGAAAACACCCATATATCAGCACTGACATATGGGTGTAAAAGGGTTTCAACTGGTCAGCCAAATGAGATAGCGGCATATATGAGTGATATAGTAATTGTATATCTGTTCTTGAGGTAATTGTATATCCCGCAAAATCACAAAGGCTAATTTGACCTTTGGTAATTGGGATACACGAAAAACGCAGTTACTGCACGTTGGCTTTGTAGATATAGGGCACTAAGTTATTCGTACACACAAACCTATTTCACACAGTACTGTACTGCATGAACCCACTGCACGGGGGGAAAACTCACAAATTAAACAAGGTATGGCTGCCGCGCACACACACACACACACACACACACACACACACACACACACACACACACACACACACACACACACACACACACACACACACACACACACACACACACACACACACACACACACACACACACACACACACACACATCCAAACCACTGCTAAATTCCTACGAGTGGAATCAAACAGACTGGCAGGTACTGTATGGTGGTGGTTGGCAGGAATGTCACAGGAGCATGGCCGCTTCCGCAGCCCCCCTCCCAGGAGGAAGCATGGAGGGGAAGTGGGGCTGGGATGCCCACAGGGGGAAACGTTGTCATCCTGCTGCGAGATTCCCACCGTTCGGATCTTTGAACATTACCTGCCTGGCCTGTCTGGCCACAAATTCCCAGATGCAGCCATGGTGCCAAGGCTATACTGGTACTATGTGCATACACATCTTGGACTATTAATTAGTCTCAACTTAAGCCAATACGTTTCATTGGCTAAACCACTTTCAAACTGGTGTCCCTATTTTGGGCATGTCATTTAAAAGAAAAAGGTTTTCAAACATTTCCAAAAATAGTGAAAATAGCAGATCTGTACACCCACATGCATAGAGATGTGGCGGGTTGTGAGCTTGTAGATTGGCCATGACGAAGTATAAAATTGGGCATTAATGAAAAAAGAAAGACAAATCATATAAGATGGAATATGGAGAGACAAGGTTCAGCGACTATACTGTATGCATATTATGTAGGGTGTGTGTGCGTGCGTGCAGGCGTGCATGCGTGTGTGCGTGTGTACTTAGCGTCTGTCGGCCAGACTCAAAATGTTGGCATTGCTCAGATGCAGCCATTGATACATGACTCAAGGTGCCCTGCAAAGTCCACAGCACAAATAAGATGATGGATTGACAGAGATTACCATCGCTGCTTTACTTTTCATGAAAGCTTCAGCCAGGGATTCATCTCTACGCCCAGAGGATATAGGAGCGTATGGGCTCCATTTTCATCCATGCTAAACCCCTTATCCCAAAATTGCTTTGCCTTTTTTTTGTATTTTGAAAAACATTTTTGAATAGTTAGAGAGGGGGTGGGAACCCCAGTTTATAATATCCACGAGCAACAATACACAGCTGGACCTTGACATGACCTTCAATCCATGGACTGGGGATGAATGCGTGCCATGCTAAAGTGCACATTCTCGTTACAAATGGCCGTCCTTGCCATCATCAATCGTGTGTAAAATATAGGCTCGGCGTGCGAGGCAGAAAAACACATAAATGAAAGAAAGGGGAACTATCGGAGCTGTGCCGGCTCACATTAGGTTGAAAAGTGTTCACATTCGTCTTTTCACTATATGGTCTTCACACAGGATGGAGTGGTGGAGTGGAGTGGGTCGAGTTATAATCTTTCTCTCTCACACACACACACACACACACACACACACACACACACACACACACACACACACACACACACACACACACACACACACACACACACACACACACACACACACGCAGGCCCTTCCTCTCTAATCCAGGGTAGTAGCTCCAGTGAGCCTATAGGGTGCAGGTCTAATCCTGTTATCAGGCCCAACAGATGCTGTTGACAGAACAATAAGCAGGGGGCCAATATGGCAGCACAGCCCAGAGGAGGTCATGAGCCAAGCCTCGCCACAGTACGCGGTGGCAGGATCACTGGCCCACTGGAGCACACTGGACAGCACTCTGGTCACAAGCACATCTGGCTCTCACAGCAGGCCCAAGCACAACATGCACACACACACACACACACACACACACACACACACACACACACACACACACACACACACACACACACACACACACACACACACACACACACACACACACACACACACACACACACACACACACACACACACACACGTCAAAGTGCTAGTCGCTAAATCACGTTAGCAACCATATTTACAATATGAAAACTATCTGTCACTTCAACAATGTATAGGTTACACACGTTGGAATTAAACATGGAACCATTAGGTGAGTAATTCATTGTCTGTATTCATTAATTGTCCGTATACCCCCCCCCCCCGCTGTGCGCACCAAACTACATGGCCAGGTGCTCCTTTGAGTACTAGCCCAAAATAATAGTGTGCACCCCTGATCATATCGTCCAATAGCATTCAAATACAACCATTAACTATGATCATATCGTCCAATAGCATTCACACACAACCCTTTCACTATATCATTTCACGATTTATACTTGAATACATAGATGGGTTACTATAGTGAATACATAGATAGGTTGCATATTACAGTACTGTATATCACATTATTAGCACTTATTGATTTTAATATATTGTGTTTTTAAAGTCGTTTTTTTATAGTATCTGTGTATGCATGTATTGTGAATTTGTGTTGTCTCTTTAACCAGTGCACAACACAACACAAAAGTTTCCAATAGGAAAATTAAATTAAATTGGAAGTTGAAGTTCACAAACAACAATTACACAACGGTCATATCGTTCACAAACAACAGCTTAACACAACGTTCATAACATTCAATAGAGTTCACAAGCAAGCTGTTCATATCATTTGATTCAGGCCAAGGTCAGCAGCATTCTGCCGCTGTAGGGCGGAAACCTTCTATCTCCATATTTCATGTCAATGTTTGTTTGTAGATGAACGATGCCCTACTTCGTCGTCAAGCCACACTTGCTACAGTGTAGTGACAATAGCCAAGACATTGCGCACATGCCAGTGGTTTCTTCCACATGACAAGTGAGACAAGAGACAGCCTTGGGCTGCCGAGCTCTGTGTTCTGACATCCAAGCAACAGCCTCTCTACGTACTGTACGACAGCCTTTATAATGTCCTGGGTGGAATAAGGTATCAGCGGAGAGCCTGCTGACTCACAGCGCCACTGCACAGCACAGCACAACATCATCAAAACACCCTCAGCCTCTTGCCTATACGCGAATCTGCTACAAAACGATACACATTGAAATTCAGAACAATAAGAGGATGAGGCGCGTTTGTCAGAGAGCAACGTGAGGAACACGCCGAGAGGAAAGTAGCGTTGATAGTCGAGGACGGCTACAGTCTGGGAAGAGAAATATCACAGTAAGTGGTTAGGCCACAGTTTTATAACGAGAGTGACACGACTGGTTTGATCATGGGGGTGGATAAGATAAGATGAACCACTATTATGACATACCCAGACTATAAGAAGGCAAAGTTTAATGTGGCAAAAAAGAAAAGCTGCCACACCATAATGTGCACAAGAGTAGAAATATTGATGACGTCATCGGTCATACCGAGGAGGTGTTATTTCTCCGCTCCTAACCCCCCCCCCCCCCGGATTGTGTCCTAGTTTAAACCAAATCCCATTAAAAAAGGCTTTCATCTCACTGCACTTCATTACAGGCATAAAGGCTGTGGCTCACCCCAGAGAGAGGCGCGGATTAGACAAGACGACCTCATCTGAAATGCTACAGTACGCTCTCAAACCCTGAGCAGCGTTTTAATAAGGCGACTCACTTTAAACGCTGCATATTGGATTAGTTAAATAGACCCTCCAACATATAGGCAGAGTGAAGAAGATCTGGTTTATGGCGTTTTTCGTGTGCGTTTGCAAGTGAGTGCTTGCATGGGTTTGCATGTAACCGTGACAAACAGAAGGCTCTTCTCCATCCCTGTCCCTGTGTTGTGTTGCCAATGCAATGAATAGATGTAGTCGTTTTTCGCATCGTGTAGCACCATCACAAACTGGATTTCAATACTAAACATGCACCATCTTCCCAAAGGAAACACTCATAGCGGAGGAGAGATCCCAAAAAAATCCATCAGAAGTGTTGACAAATCCCGAGACATGTTATACAGACATGTAAGAGATGGGGACTGGGGGAAGAGGGGATTTAAAAGCAAAGATGGGCATAAACAGGGAATGAGATGAGAGAGCAGAGAGAGGGCAGATTATTGGTTTTCATTCCACAGTGCTTGTGTCACGTAAACGGCGTGTGCGTGCGTGCGTCCGTGCGTGCGTGCGTGTGCACGCGCTCGTTTGCGTGTGTGCGTGTGTGATTGGGCGCGATGGGTCAGAGGCTTTCGCACAGCATTTCTGAATGCTTATTTTAAGCAGAGCCCAAGCCGGGCTAATCTCTACTGCTCGCCTGAATAAGGCGCTGATTAAAAGCTAATTATACGCTACAGAATTGGCCTGTGGTGAAGACCCCGCTGATTTGACACGGTTCGGACTGAGGCCAGGGGGTGTGCGGTGCGCCTTGGGCTACAGGCAGTGTGTGTGTGACGGCTGCTCTGGCCGAGGACAACAACATGTCGACACGTGCGCAGGATTAGGGCGACGTGTGTGTGTTGTCACTGTGTTTATATAAAGAAACAGTTGCAAGAAGAGGCATGTGGCACAAAGTTAGGGTTTGTACATCAATCAATATACGGTACACATACACACACACACACACAGTGCTATACTGTTCATACTGTTGCCTCTTTACAGACTTCTCTTTCCTTCCCCCTCCTCACCATACATCAGTGGTTATCAACCCCTTTCATATCAAGGCCCATTATTTATTCAGCATTTGAGCCACGGACCAGCATTTGATGACATTTCGAATATTTAGTTATTGTTCGATAAGGATTGTCCACAATTCCATATTGATATGTAGGAGAGATATACAGTAGGAGAGATAACAGGCAAACATTGACCAAGATAACAATCATTTTACATTCTCTAATTGTGTAGAATTCTTGTAAAATAAGTAATGCAGATGTTTGACATAATTTAACTCTTGAGTGTAAAATTAATTAATTTAAAAACATTTTACACTCTCAAGAGTTAACGATCTATAAGAGAGATTAGGTTACCAATTTTCCATCATTTAGCTGGGGACCACCTGGAACCCCCTCAAGGACCACTGGTGGTCCCCAGACCGCTGGTTGAAACCCCACTGCCTTACATCAACTCACGTCAAATAGTGACAGAGAGACTAGAGACCACATGGAGGTTTCATGTGCTATTGTGCTCTATAATTGACGTGAGGTGCTAGAACTGTGTGATTGGCTGACATTTTTTTAAACTGAAGCCTTGCAGAGCTGCAGCACTTCCTCTGCCCCTCCATCCATTCTGTGAGCTGTCAATCACACACACACAGACTGGAGGGGGGTTAATATCTCATATATATGCATTGGGGAGGGAAAATAGAGGGTATTCATCGGTCCCTTTTAACAATAATATGTCCGCCACATCTTCATGTCACCTCTCCTGCAGAAAGCCGCAGTGGTCCCTATACCTATGCCTGTGACCTCTAAAATGAGCAAGAAAGTGGTCACTAAAAGCATTGACGCGTCACGCATAGCCAACAATATTGATTGTCGATAGCTGCCTACCTAACCCATTGGATATTTTTTTTTGTACGATTTTGTAACCCATTTTCACCCAGTGTCAATTATCTAATGTAATCCATTAGCTATACACTTCCTATGCCAACCTGGGTGGGCAGCGGACTGACCTCATGCTTCCTTCTATGCATGAGGAGTCCAAGCTGCTTCGTTTCAACTGACAGGGGGGAGTGTCCCTGACCGGATGTAGCGAGTGGAAGGAACATCCTCCATCAGGCGCCCCGACTGGCCAGGGGGAGGTAAAGTAGTTTAGAGACCAGGATTACTGCATGTTTTTTGTGAGGGTATCTACCCTATAGGGGACACGGGGAGAACATGCAAACTCCACACAGAACGGCCCTTTCGCCAACCCCGCCTCGGGTATGGGCACTGATGACGCGGAGGCGAGAACACGCCCCCAGCGCCCACAGTGTCCCCAGGCGGGAATGGAACCCAGACCTTCTAGCTGTGAACCCATTGGATATCTATACCTTAAAGGACAACTTTAGTTTTTTTCAACCAAGGTTCATGTTTCAGGTTCTTATTAGAGAAAGTAAAAGATGTGTTAATTGTTTTTCATTTGCTGCTTTCTTTCGTTTTAGCGATTTTAGAAATATGGTGATTTATTATTTTATTATTTACTGTAGTCCTACTAGACCCCATGAAATTATATCTGGCCACAAAAGATCACGGGATCTATTGAATGTGACAAACTGACATATTGAGCCTATACGACGCAAAGTATGGCATCCCCATAGTACCTCTACCATCACATTCAGTAGATCCTGTGATATTTTGTGGCCAGATGTAATTTCCTGGGGTCTAGAAGGACTATAGTAATTATTAATAAAGAAATCACCGTAAAATTTCCTAAAAAGGGACGTATTTTGTAGCCCCATGTCCCCGCCCCTGTCAAAAATAACTAAAATCGCTAAAACAAAAGAAAGCAGCAAATGAAAAAAATAAATAACACTCACCTTAAACTTTGTCTAATAACAACCTAAAACCTGAACCTTGAAGTTGAAAAAACTGGAAAGTGGAGGTTGTTCAGTTATTTAAATGCAGCACATGCAACATTTTGTTTTTGTAGGGCTATTTTGGTTTTCTTTAACCACATGTACCCACATGTCCCTCTGGGCATTTCACAATCGGCAAAAATAGAAGATCTATTTGAACTTACACACCACGTTTGAGTAGTTAATTAATCAACAAGTCAAGAGTGATTTTAAGCGAGGTTGGCTGCAGTTCAGGGAAGATTTAATGGAGGGGTTATCACCTGTCAATGTGCATTGTTATGCCTGACTCCTGCCTACAGCACGCAGTGGTTGTGTCTGCCTTGGCATGAGGAAGGGTTATTTCAGTATACAGTATCAGCTTGGCGCCCTGCTCTCCAGACAGGACGGTATAAGGCTTGTGGAACAGCTCTGGTGTCTTGTCAACAGTGGACACAAGACAACATGCTGACCTTCATGTCAAGAACATCAAGGGCGTTCACAGTGAGCTCACACCTGGTCACCGGCTGTACACGTGTATGCTGGAGTGTGTGTGTGTGTGTGTGTGTGTGTGTGTGTGTGTGTGTGTGTGTGTGTGTGTGTGTGTGTGTGTGTGTGTGTGTGTGTGTGTGTGTGTGTGTGTGTGTGTGTGTGTGTGTGCGCTAGTATATATGTGAGGTGAGGGCTAGCTGCAGACCTGGAGGCATCTTCACATGTCCACCACCCCCTCCCTCTGTATATAACCTCTCTCTCTCTCTCTCTCTCTCTCTCTCTCTGAGTCTCCCCCCACCCACCCCCTCCTCCCCGTCTCCTCTCTTCCACCTTGCCTGTCTTTATTATTAGTGGCAGCTAGAAGCAGTGGACCAGAAAATTCCCATCGAGAAACAAACCCACATCTGCATATTACAGCCCTGTTTCACGTCTGCCATGAGCGAATAAATTAATACATGAATAACAATGAAAGTCACCACGAGTTACCTCACTTGCTCTCTAAATGGCACCATGTATGTGTTTGTGTGTTTGTGTGTGTTTGTGTGTGTGTGCGTGCGTGCGCGAGCGTGAGCGCACGCGTGTGTCTACATGTGCTCATGTTAGTCGAGAGCAGCTAAAGTTCTCCCAGAACAGCAGACAGAGAGATTTTAGGAATATGTAAATATGTATTATTTGCATAAAAAAAACGTTCCAAAAGTTGACGTACGCGCAGGCAAAGGGATTACGCAGAGGTTAGATGTCAAAGAGAGCTACAGGCAGAAACAGGGCTCTGGACAGCACTCGTCTCACACACTATAATGTGTATATCGTCGCTGTCGGAAGGAAGCTTTGTATGCTCAAAAGCGTTGCTTTTTTAATCATTAAAAAGAAAAAACATAAAAGAATTATGAAAATGGCCCGGCTGGCTAAGCAGCCCAGGTGCCCGAACGGTCCGGGCACCTGGGCTGCTAAGCCAGCCTGACGGCGTGTCGCAGGTTCGACTCCCGATCCCGGCGACCTTTGCCGCGTGTAAGATATACAGGCGCACAATGTGACGTTTTGTGAGCGTGACGATTGTACTAACTACTTTTGTGCATGTGACACTGTTGTGTGACTTATGAAGTAGTTGGGCATTCATTTACATGGCGGAAAGTTGAAAGACGGAGACACAAGCTTTCTGCCAGACAGTGTCGGCACTATAATGGTCTTTGTCTGCATATTGAAAGGAGAGGAACAGGTTATATGAACATGAGATTGTGTTATGTGTGTGCGTGTGTGTGCAGTGTAATCGAGAACAGTCTGGACTTGTTCTCAGACCAAGATGATTTTCAATATTTTTTAATTAATTAAGTTAATTCTCATGTCAATATCTCCTCCGCGATAACATGGAAGTGTCCACGAAGGTATGGAAACCAGCAGTGGAGGTATGGAAACCAGTGCAGAAGGAGGTATGGAAACCAGTGCAGAAGGAGGTATGGAAACCAGTGCAGAAGGAGGTATGGAAACCAGTGCAGAAGGAGGTATGGAAACCAGTGCAGAAGGAGGTATGGAAACCAGTCTTAGATACAGTGGACCCCTCTAGACTGGATTCACGAGGGTATGGAAACCAGTCTTAGATACAGTGGACCCCTCTAGACTGGGTTCACGAGGGTATGGAAACCAGTCTTAGATACAGTGGACCCCTCTAGACTGGATTCACGAGGGTATGGAAACCAGTCTTAGATACAGTGGACCCCTCTAGACTGGATTCACGAGGGTATGGAAACCAGTCTTAGATACAGTGGACCCCTCTAGACTGGGTTCACGGGGGTATGGAAACCAGTCTTATATACAGTGGACCCCTCTAGACCAGTGTTTCCCAACCTGTGTTCCGCGACACTTTAGTGTTCCGTTTGATTTGTCCGAAAGTAACACTTTTCATAGCCTAAAAATCTCGGGCACATCGGCGTTAACGTGCTGCGTTAACCCGATAAATAAATATCGGGGTCTTACTCTGCACAGAGCCTCTGGGTCTGCAGCGGCCAGGAGGCGGGGTGTGTGTGTGTGTGTGTGTGAGAGGGACAGTAAACGGTCAGCAACACGTTAAATTTCTACTTCTACTAAAGAAAGAGGAGCCATAAGTCCATATCCATAAATTCAGGGACATAAATTGCGCAAAATACTGTTAAACATGACGGCAGCAGCCTGCTGCATCCTCCTAGCTGTTGTGTGCTAAGCTAAATTATCATACGGAACCGGAACAGTCAACACCGCTTTGACCAGGGTTGCCACATTGACTGAGAGGGAAACAAGCAACCAGGTCTATGAAAATGTTAACAGGCCAGATCAAGTCAGAAAATCCGAAAAAGTCAGAAAATAAATCTAGAATAAGCAACAATATTGCTGACTGTCAAACATCATTGTCCGATGTTGTTTTAGAGCAGTGGTTCTCAAACATTTTCATGTCATGGACCACTAATATTCTAAGAAATGTACAGATAAGCAAGTCCAAAGTAGTTTATAATGACTAGACGTGGCAACACTCAACAGTTCTACAAACTCACAATATGAAATATAAAAGGTATTAATAGGCTAGTTGTATTGTTAATATCCATAATTAGGGATCCTGGTCTAAACCCGTTCTCAAGGACTTACTTCTGGTCATTATTTAGGTAGCGCAAACGTATTTTGAATGCCTCATATGCCTTATATATATATATATATATATATGTATATATAGGTAGATATATACGGTGTGTGTATATATATATATATATATATATATATATATATATACACACACACACAGTAAATCTAGGTGTTCCCCGAGATTTTTAGGCTATGAAAAGTGTTCCCTGGGACAAAAAAGGTTGGGAAACACTGCAGTCTAGACTGGGTTCACGAGGGTATGGAAACCAGTCTTAGATACAGTGGACCCCTCTAGACTGGATTCACGAGGGTATGGAAACCAGTCTTAGATACAGTGGACCCCTCTAGACTGGGTTCACGAGGGTATGGAAACCAGTCTTAGATACAGTGGACCCCTCTAGACTGGGTTCACGAGGGTATGGAAACCAGTCTTAGATACAGTGGACCCCTCTAGACTGGGTTCACGAGGGTATGGAAACCAGTCTTAGATACAGTGGACCCTTTATAGACAACCAATCTTAGATACAGTGGACCCCTCTAGACTGCACTTCAATGTACCTTATTGAACAGTAGCGAAAAACAAAAAGACTCTGGTAACCTGGAATGTACAATCATGTCAAGACTGTGGTGTACTCGTTTGTCTTGTTTTTTTGTTTTTTTTTGTCCGTGTAATGTATATGTAATGTCCATATTGTGGTATTTGTTGTTTTTCTATGTTAGAAATGTTGTATCTATGTTGTAAAAAAAAATGGGTGGTTCTAAATCTAAATTCATTGTATTGCGATCGTACAGATGTGAAATTTCAGAGCCTCAATAAAAATATGTTGAAAAAAAATCACCTTTATTGTCACATCACAGGTTTACAGGTACGCATACATATTGTATTTACACATATCTGGTACAGTAATTCTTTAAGAAATTATTAGTTAATTATTTCAGCAATTTACATACTGTAGAATAGGTAAAGGGCATGCTGGGCAAGACCTACACTGTGTAGACGCTATCATTTTTTTGGGGCGGAAGTTGCGAGATTTTAGCAGAAGTACCGCTCAACGCTTTACAAATCTGTTTACATCTCAAGTGTTGTGATTGGCCAAATATATATCGTATCCGGGGGAAATACATCTGACGGATGTTCCGGTCCGACACTTCCGGTCCGATAGTGTCTCTGCCTCAGGTTGTGACCAGGCTCTTCTCTTGGCAGATGAGTAAGCCTGGGACCGAGGCGCACACACCAAGAATGCATTTTCAAAGGATTTATTCTCTACATCACAGGACAGACGTTTCTGCTTCATCATGAATGCATTCTTGGTGTGTGCGACCCCCTCATCTACAGTATTCTACAATGTTGATTTATTCTGGTAACGCACCATAAGTCAGAGCGCAGTGGTCACAATAAAGTTAGCAATTTACATACTGTAATAAATATTTAGCTTATAGGTTTTGAAATGGAAGTTTACTACATACTACTACTAGTGTAATTTATTTGCAGGTATACTTTTTAACAACGTATATAGGCTTTATTATTCATAGTAAAACAGACCTGGGTTGGGGTTCCGGTGACGTCATGACCGAGGTAGACGTGTGAAAGACTAGCTCCGCTGAACCTATTTACAAAATAGCCTTAAAACTAATCAAAACCTAACAAATGAATACGAAAATATACTGAAATGGTCGTCAAAGAATGGTGAAAGGCAAGACTACGAAAAGTTCGGGCAAAGGAAACACAGAGGAGTCTGAATTAAGACCAAATACAAGGCAGCTGAAGCTAACGCAGCTAAAGCTAACCGGTGAATCATTGCAAGCCATGGCTGTTGGAGGGAACGTGGAGTCGGAGATGCTAACAGAGCTGCGGAAGCTCCGAGCTGAAAACAGTGACTTTTATAGGGACACAAAGACCTCATTGGGCAGACTGGAAGCATCCATGACTGAAATAAAACAACGGATGGACATGTTGGACCAGAGAGTCGCTACGGCAGAGCAAAGAGTAAGTGACGCAGAAGACAGGAGCATGCTACATGACAGAGCATTAGCTTACTTGCTAAAAAAGGAGTCCAGCCTAGCTGCTAAGTGTGACCAAATGGAAAATATGTCACGTCGAAACAACATCCGTGTGTATGGCATAAAAGAAAACGCAGAAAAGAATGATATGCCTGGCTTTATACAAAGATTCCTGTGTGAAAATTTGCAATTAGAAGAAGAACTGTCCGTAAGGGTGGTGAGAGTGCACAGAGCCACAGTGCCCAAACCGAAGGAGCCGACAGCAACACCGAGATCCATAATCATTCGCTTCCTTGACTATGGGGTAAAACAGACAGTCTTGGCGCAAGCGTGGTCACAGGGAAACATCCAGTATGAGGGAAGGAGAGTGGCATTTGACCACGACTATTCACAGAATCTACAAAGAAAGAGAAAAGCAGTGTGGGAAGTGATTAAAAAGCTGTAAGATAAGAAAATCAAAGCCCGCACCATCTACCCGGCCCAAATAAAGATCTTCTTGGACACCGGGGAGAAGGTCTTCCCATCTTTACTGGATGCTAGAGAGACACTGAAGCAGTTTGAAATCATCGTGGATGCAGAGGAACAAGACATGTTCGACAGGGAGCTGGCGCAGGACGGGTGGAAGACACAAGGAGGGAAAAGAAGGAGCCGTCAACTGAACCTGGAGGACATCAGAGCCATAAAAAAATGCAGTCCATTGAATCCCGATGACAACAGACTCACCATTCAAGATGACGACCAAGAAGAATAGCAACGGACATTAAAGTATCCCAGCCAAGGACGTCTAGGACAGAGAGGTATCCAGATATTCTGAATCACATCTATGAACGTCCTGGAGGTCAGTATCATCTGAAGGGATGTTGCGACGAATTGAAACATTTGTTAGTATAATAAGAATTTAAGGTAAAAAAAAGAAAACTAAGGCAATGGTTATTATTTGAATATAGGGGAATGCTTTGGGAGAGGGTGGGAATGTGGGAGGGGGGGGACAGATAAAATGTGTAAACATGAAGGTCAGTCCACAAGGATTTGTTAAGTTGTTTTTTTTGTTTTATTTTTGACTGATGTGGAGTTTGTGAATAATATATGAAGGGGGCGGCAGGCTAAATACAGAGGTATCATTTTGGTTTGGTTATTAATGACAATTATGCAAATATATGTTGGGTAACAAGTGTATTTTGGGGACAGCGAGACATGGGAATATCCTCGATATGGTTTTATTTCAGTATCATCAAGGGGGGTGCTTGCCGAGGGAGGGGGGGGGGGCTAAGTATCCCTAGTATTCCTCTTTTCTTAATTTCAGATAGGTTTTAGTGGGGGTAGAGGTGGGGGACCAATGCATGCTCTAAGAGATATGCGAATCGAGCAATGGGACGAGGGCGACATCAGGAGGTGGCCCGTTGCAGCTGCACTCTGTGCAAAACAAGAGTGTTTTTCTCTACCCAGGGTGTTCCAAGGGGTGTTGTGTGTTTTGGTTTTTGGGTTGGAGCATTCTACGGGGAATTTTGATTGTTGTTTTTATTTTTCAGTGTTTATACAGCTTGAATTCACTGTGTGTGTTTATGGTGCAGAGTTGGGCTTGTGTGGTGAGGAGGGGAGGCATGTAAAAATGAAAAGCAAAGAATATGGCAGGTTTAAATTTTATTAGCTATAATATAAAGGGTCTCAACAACCCTATAAAAAGGAAAAAGATACTTAGTCAATTGAAGAAAATGCAGTGCTCAGTGGCTTTGATACAGGAAACTCATTTGTCTGAGATTGAACACTCAAAACTTAAAAGAGAGTGGGTAGATCAAGTGTACGGAGCGTCGTATGCGGGTGGTAAGAAGAGAGGGGTGGCTATTTTATTCAGTAAATCGGTATATTATAGCAATGAGCAAACCTTCCAGGATAAAGAGGGCAGGTATATAATGGTGGTTGGGACACTAGGAGGCATAAAGGTCACCATTTTGAATGTGTATGCCCCGAACGAAGATTGCCCTCTGTTTAGTAAAAAGATTGCTGCATTAATTGCAGATAAAGGAGAGGGGTTTATAATCATGGGAGGAGATCAGAATTGTACTTTGAGTAATAAGTGGGATAAACTACCGTCATCAACAAAAACTCTATCCAAAAAGGCCATGGGTTTAACAAACGTGATGAGGGAGTTAGGCTTGGTAGATGCATGGAGACATCTCCACCCAAATGAAAGGGATTTTTCATTTATGTCCCAAGTATATGGCAGTTATTCTAGGTTGGATTACTTTTGTGTGTCAAAGAAGGATCTTTTTCGTATCAGAGAATGCACTATTGGACAGATCACTATTTCAGACCATGCCCCAGTTTCTATGAAAGTTGGCTTTGAGTCAGTTAACCACTTAAAGTACTGGCGGCTTAATACCTCATTATTATCAGATGCTAGTATTAAGGAGGAAATAACGGGTGCCATTCTGGAGTACTTTGCTATAAATGATGATGGGATTGTTTCACCCTCAGTAGTCTGGGATGCAGGTAAAGCCACAATCAGAGGGAAGATTATTTCTATAGGAGCGAGAATAAAAAAGCAAAGGCTTGCAAAACAACAAGAATTGGAAAACAAAATAAAAGGACTAGAAAAAGAACACAAACAGTTTGGGAATGGGAAAACACTGGAAGAATTAAAAGAAACCAGAGAACAATTAGATGAGCTATTAACACACAAGGCCGAGGGGGCACTTAGGTATACTAATAGAAAATATTATGAGATGGGGAATAGGGCGAGCAGGTTGTTGGCCTTTCAACTCCGGAAGGCCCAATCTGGTCGCGCTGTGGCAAAGATCAGACACCCCGAAACCAACCTGGTTGAAACGCAGCCTAAGCAGATCTCGGATGCCTTTGCAAAATTTTACGAACAATTATACAAGGGGCAAGAACAAGAATTTAAAAGAGAAAAGATCATTGAATTCTTGAGACCCCTTGAATTAAATAAATTGGCAGAGGGGGAAGCATCCAAACTAATAAAACGCATCACTGAGGAGGAAATAAGGGAAACAATTTCCAACTTAAAAAATAATAAATCTCCAGGAGCAGACGGTTTTTCAGGGGAATACTACAAGGTTTTTGCAAACGAACTTTCTCCCAGGCTATGCAAATTATATAATTCTGTATTATCAACAGGGGATCCCCCAAAATCATGGTCAGAGGCCATCATAACGGTACTACATAAGGAAGGAAAAGACCCCATACAGTGTTCTAGTTATCGCCCAATCAGTCTTCTGTGCGTGGACTACAAGATACTAACCTCTATATTAGCAAATAGAATTCAAAAGTACATTAAACGATTAATATCCCCCCAGCAAACGGGCTTCATATGGAAAAGACAGGGGACAAATAATATCAGGAGAGCATTAAACATACAGTCACTAGCTGCAAGGGATAAAGACCCATCGATGCTTCTTAGCCTTGACGGTGTCAAAGCATTCGATAGATTAGATTGGCTCTTCTTAGAAGAGACTTTAAAGGAAATGGGTTTCAGAGAAGAATTTGTTTCTTGGATTAATTTGCTATATAATAATTCCAAATCAAGAATCAGAGTTAATGGTCACTGTTCAGATTTTTTCAGGGTTGAGAGGGGCGTAAAACAGGGGGACTCATTATCCCCGATTCTCTACGCAATCAGCATAGAATGTTTAGCTGAAGCTATACGCCGAAATACTCAGATCCAAGGCATTCCAGATGATGGAGGGTTTGTCCACAAGGTGGCGCTATTCGCCGATGATGTTTTGCTCTTTATAAAAAATCCAATTCTCTCTATTCCCCCACTCATGAAATGCCTGCAAAGTTATGGTTCCGTCTCAGGTTATAAAATTAACGAAAGCAAATCAGAGGCAATGATGATTTCTGGGTCCTGGCCTACACAACTAAACAATGATGTAACATTTCGTTGGTCTAAACAAGGGTTTAGATACTTGGGAATTGTAATTACACCAAATCCTACACAATTATTTGAGGCAAACTATACAAAATTAATTAGAGCCATTAAAAATGACCTGGGGAGATGGGATGTTCTTCCTCTCTCCTTATTGGGTAGAGTTGAAACGGTGAAAATGAACGTATTGCCTAGACTTCTGTTCTTGTTTCAGTCCTTGCCTGTCAGAGTTCCCATCTCCACCTTCAAGGCGCTGGACCGAATGATTTCTAAATTTATTTGGCAAAATAAAAAGCCCAGAATAAGGCTCAAAACACTTCTTTTGCCAAAAAATAGGGGAGGCCTAGGCCTTCCCAATCCAAAGCACTACTATTGGGCGGCTCAGTTGACTGCAATTGTAGCATGGATAAGTAATGATGAAGAGACAGTTTGGAACCAAATAGAACAGAGCACAATTAAAGGGGTGTCTCTGTCAACATTACCCTTCCTTGATAAAAAAACAATGGATAAAAACAAAATTAAAATAGGAAATGAATGGATAAAGCATACGTTAAAGGTGTGGGAAGCAGTTAAGAAAACATTGTGGGGACCAGGGTCAGTTTCAAGGGCAATGCCAATAGTGGGTAATATTGATTTCTTGCCATCCATAAGCGATACTGGATTCAGTCGCTGGGCTGATAAGGGGCTTAAAACCATAAACCAGTTATTTGACGGAACGATCTTTAAATCTTTTGCTCAACTCCAGACGCAATTTAAACTCCCTTCAAGTGATTTGTTCAGGTACTTCCAGATAAGACATTATATCACAGACCATAGAGAGAGAGAGCTGGTTAGTAAGACTCCAAATGATATTGAGATGTACTTCATTGGTATTGCAGAAAAAAATTTCCCGACTAAAAAACATGTTTCCAATTTATATAAAGCACTGGATGACGTTTCTCAAAACACATGGTATATTAAGGATAAATGGGAATTGGAACTAAATATAATTATTGAAGACAAAACCTGGGAGGATATGTGTGAAGGCTGCCACAAGGGAATAAATAGCCAGATGTGGAAGGAATTCGATTGGAAACTCATAACTAGGTTTTTCAATACTCCTCTGGTCATCTCCTCATATGTGAAAACACCATCCATAGAATTGTGTTGGAGAAATTGTGGGGAAATCGGGGACCATACACACATTTTTTGGGATTGTCCAATAATTTCAGGGTTTTGGAAAAAGGTTAATAAGGAAATCGAAAAATGTTTAGGGTTGAATATTCCTTTTGGTCCTGAGTTATGTTTGCTTGGTATTATACCAGAGGAGGCGCGTGCATGGAGTTACATATTAAGGATACTTTTACTGATTGCTAAGAAGATGATAACAGTAAATTGGAAGGAAATAAAGCCACCTACAATAACCCAATGGAAGCAGAGACTGAAGCAGGTTTATATAATGGAAGAAATGACCGCAAGGTTACAATTAAAAATGGACAGTTTCATACTTAAATGGACTTCTGTGATATTGTATTTGGGTGTTTCAATATATGTGTAGAGGTTGTTGGATCTGTAAAAATGTCATGAAGTGGTTGTGTCAAAAAACAAAAATGCTTTTTTATAATTGATTCTGAAGTGTACTGTGAGCCATGTCCCCAGTTCCTCTCCTACCTAACTCAACTTGGAAATGCTGTACTATAGTAGTTATGTCAAGCTGTTTTTCTTTTCTGTTCTTTTTTCTGTATGTTTTTTGTTTCTTTCTTCAGTTTTTTGTTTTCATTGATTCGTATGTTTTAATCGTGTTTGATCATTTTTATTTTTATTATTTGGTGTAAAAAAAAAAAGAAAACTTTTGAATAAAAACAAAGTTCAAAAAAAAAAAAAAACAGACCTGGGTTACAACTGATCTTTTTTCCGTCTATAGCAAATGTCTTCGCCAAGCTATAAGTAGCCTACTGTAAGTACTATACTTACGTGCAATTTTGAGGTACTTTTACTTGAGTATTTCCAATTTTCTGTAGTTTTACTTCTAATCCATTATATCTTAGAGGAAAATATTGTACTTTTACTTGATTATTATTACAAAACATACAATAACCACTTCAGCCCAATATATAAATTCTGACCATTTGAAAAAAGCTGATCTACAAGCTCACAATGCATAGCTTGTGAGCAAAGACATTTTGAAAACTTGAGAAATGGGACCTTCTGCATAATGACTATATACTTTCTACTTTTGGTACTTTTAAGTACATTTAGATACCAATAAATGTTTTACTTTTACTCAAGTCAATTTTGAATTCCGGACATCTACAGTATGTAACATAGAGTATTTCTGCATTGCAGTAGTGATGAATGTGAGTTTTCACACCACTGAGTACCACCAGAATAGGAAGGTGTTGGATAAGCAATTTTGAGATTTTCCAAAGTCAGCACATGAATGTCAGAGGTTGAGATCAAAGGATTTATAGTAATATGTATTGTGTCTACAGTATCTGGATTAAACCATTACGGTCAGTGGGATTCAAATGATTCCATCTCAGTCTTGATTCAGACTTGCTTTAGGTGCTTGTGCATATATGTAGGCCTACGTGTAGCGTGCGTGCATGCTCTTGCATGCCACTTAGCTTTCTTCCCGTGGGCACAGAAAGCCATTGTCACACGTAAACAAGTGAGAGGTCTATTTTAGTGTTGTTGTTGCCTGTTATCTGCTGTAGTGTGTGTGTGTGTGTGTGTGTGTGTGTGTGTGTGTGTGTGTGTGTGTGTGTGTGTGTGTGTGTGTGTGCGTGCTATAGTGTCTGCTATAGTGTACAGTACAGTGAGTGCATGCCCTCCACCCATGCACATACACTTTGTCGTTCCATTCCATCTACTTTGTTTACAAAAGCATGCCTATATTTCAGCTCTGTGTTAGAGAGCAGAATATCTGGAGGTTTCACGCATCATATCCTATAGGGAAACTGTTACAACAGTGCACACACACACACACACACACACACACACACACACACACACGCACACGCACACGCACACGCACACGCTGGGTGTGGAATATGAAAATGATCCTGACTGCCGAAACAACCCCGGTGAACCTCGACAGCCAGCCAGGTTCAGGCGGTACACATGCAGTATATCCCATCATGCATTGCCTCCGTTTGCTGGGCACTAGACGTTAAGGATGGGAGGTATGTGTGAACTTCGGGATTTTGGAAGCAGAGCAAACTTTCAGCTCCATCTATCATGTGCTGTCTATACTGCTGGACAGACAGCCCTGCTCACCTCTCCAAATGACAGTGTTTATCTACAGTATGTCTGCTCTCTCTCGCGCACGCTCTGTAACCTAATTTAAACTATATTAGCTGTAGTAAGATGCAGTTGCTTGGCGGAAATGACAGATTTCAACAACGATCAGTTACCTTGACTGTTGGTTTGAAAATGTGTTATATTCGGCAAGCGACATCATTGTGTGGTGGAATATAAATTTACCTTATCCATGTCTCACTCTCGAATGCAAATGCACGCAAATTCTCTCGCACACACGCACGCACTCAGAATCATCACTCACTATCTCAGTTGAGTCTATGTGATCTTTCCTCTCATCCTGTTGCCTTTATCTTCCTCCCTCCTCTCCCTCATCCCTTTTATCCTCTCTCTCTCTCTCTCTCTCTCTCTCTCTCTCTCTCTCTCTCTCTCTCTCTCTCTCTCTCTCTCTCTCTCTCTCTCTCTCTCTCTCTCTCTCTCTCTCTCTCCTCTCCCCCCCCCCCCCATCTCCTACTACAGCTGGTAATAAGTCACTCCGGTGTAATTTGGTCCTTCTAAGGGTCTGTAATGATGGGGTCTCAGCAGATGGGTAACGTAATGCAAGGGGAGAGGAGATTGGACAGAGGAAGGGTGGGGGTTAGGTGGAGCGTGCGTGCGTGCGTGCGTGCGTTCGTGCGTGCGTGCGTGCATGCTTCAGTGTGAATTCTGTTGACTAAGATTATATTAAGACTAAATCGATAAAATCGACTAAGACTAGACTAGACTAAGACTAAACAATTTCAGATGTGTTATTCAAAAGACTAAAACTAAGACTAAATCATAACTTGCTGTCGAAATTAACACTGGTGGACCCTGCCCTGCTCGTAAAAGAAACATTTCAGACCAGGTATCTTTGCAAGAAGTGAAGCACGAGGCATGGAGCAAGCTCTGATGACAGAGAGATGGAGAGGCAGACATGAGCAGACAGAGACAGAGAGAGATACAGACAGTAGCAGACAGAGACAGACATACAGTAGCAGACAGAGACAGACATACAGTAGCAGACAGAGACAGACAGACAGTAGCAGACAGAGACAGACAGACAGACATACAGACCGACAGACCGACAGACCGACAGACAGACAGTAGCAGACAGACCGACCGACCGACAGACCGACAGACCGACCGACAGACCGACAGACCGACAGACCGACAGACCGACAGACAGACAGACAGACAGACAGACAGACAGACAGACAGACAGACAGACCGACAGACCGACAGACCGACAGACCGACAGACCGACAGACCGACAGACAGACAGACAGACAGACAGACAGACAGACCGACAGACCGACAGACCGACAGACCGACAGACCGACAGACCGACAGACCGACCGACCGACAGACCGACAGACCGACAGACAGACAGTAGCAGACAGACCGACCGACCGACAGACCGACAGACCGACCGACAGACCGACAGACCGACAGACCGACAGACAGACAGACAGACAGACAGACAGACAGACAGACAGACAGACAGACAGACAGACAGACAGACAGACCGACAGACCGACAGACCGACAGACCGACAGACCGACCGACCGACCGACCGACAGACCGACAGACCGACCGACCGACCGACCGACAGACCGACAGACAGACAGACGGGCCTGTGGTTCTGACAGGCCAGATAAGAGATGAATGATAGTGATTTTAGTTTGTCTGGTAAACACAGATGCGGGGCTGCTGGGAGAGCAGAGAGATGTTGTGCTGCTCTCCCTAGAGGACTGCTCCTCGTGTTTCTCGCTCCACTGGACCGTGTGTGCCGACCCGGAACGCTGTGCTGACCTTTTCCCAGAGAATGACCCACCCTCCGAGGGGTTACACTACACACCCCGAAGGCAAAGCACAGTGGAGACAGGACAAGAGAGAGAGTGGGGCTGGGGGTGCAAAGATGGACAGAGGCCAAATAATCATGCACAGCCACACATTCTGGGTGGACCAGCATTCTGGGTGGACCAGCTAATGAATTACACTAGTAAAGAGAAGACTTTCAAACAGAACGTATAGATTCAAGTTGGTCATTTAGATTTGGTTGCTGTCAGGCAGAAACCTTCATATTCATAACCTCCATATTTTAACATTTTAAGTTGTTAGTTTTTGTTTGTTTCATGAATGCATGCCTATACTTGATCATAAAAGAGTGTCTGTCAGAGTGAAAATTTCCAGTCTATATTTTTTTTTTTCTAATTTTTATCCCACGATTTTGTAACCCAGTTTTCTTTTCACCCAGTGCCAATTGTCTAATGTAATCCTGGGCGCTACACTTCCTCTGCCAACCTGGGGGGGCAGCGGACTGACCTCATGCCTCCAGTCTATTTTAAATGTTTTTAAAATAATAATTAAAAAGGAACCGTTTTGGATTCAAGGTTTCCACGACAGCAACAAAATGCATAAACTGTGACGCAAGCAGTAGTTGTACTGTAGTAACAGCTATAGTAGCCTATAGTACTGTAGTTGTAGCAGCAGCAGTATTAGCAGGAATAGAAACAATATCAGTAGCAAAAATTTGAGTAGCAATACGCCAAAGTCCCACCAGCTGCATGGACACTACACTAAATGCAGTCAATGGGGCGTGTCCGTGGTTATGAGTGTCAGCGTGTCTCTGTGAGTCTGCTACTGAAGTGTTTCAACACGTGACAGGATGAATTAATATATTCAACTTAATCATTGGATATACTCCAATTGTATCGCTTCACTACGATAATGTGTGCAGCAAAAATGATTGCAACCTAACTAGCACATCATTGGTTAACTTTAATTGCGGCGACATCGTAAACGCTTCCAGTGATTGTATTGACTAGGTTCTGAGCTCAGTCAAGCACATGCTGATATTTCTTTCAAGTGTGTGTGTGTGTGTGTGTGTGTGTGTGTGTGTGTGTGTGTGTGTGTGTGTGTGTGTGTGTGTGGTAAATGGTAAATGGTGCATTTATATAGCGCCTTTATCCAAGGCGCTTTACATATAGATTCACACCCATTCACACACACATACATACACCGATGGCGGAAGAAACCATGCAAGGAGCAATTAGGGGTTCAGTGTCTTGCGTGCGTGCGTGCGTGCACTTGTCTTTTCAAGTCGTTTTGTTTGGTGGACACTGTAGTGGGGCATGCAGTGTGGATATAACATTTTATCTTGGCGTTGGGCTCTGCTACATTTTTTTTCCCTGCCCGGCACAATTAAACAACCGTCATTAAACATTATGAGCAGGGCGATATATATATATATATATATACTGTACAATAACAATCCCACATGGGGAACAGAACTAATAGCAGAGCCCAGCGGTGGTGCTGGGGTGGCTGGTGGTGGGGGGAGCAAACGGCGTATAACAACAACCAGGAACGCATATGCAGAGGAAGGAACGCAGGAAGAATGCCAGATGATCTTAACCCATTCTGACCTGAGATCAGATTCTAAAAATGTCTTCTGCATCCCGACAGTTTTCTGAAAAAGCTATGTCTCTATGTCAGTCGTTCTTCGATTTTTCAAAATTAGCAGACCTACAAGCTAACACCAAAAGATACCCTATATAGTAATGCAGCATAACCTCTCGAGTATACTGTACAGTACCTGACTGAACTAACTCTGCAAGCTATATACGTACGTATCATTTATGATTTTAATTGTGGAGAGATCTACAGCTTCAATAGAAATACATGCATATACTGTAGGAGGCAAGGCTTGCCTCTCAGCTGGTGCCCCACCGGGCTGATTGTTGATTGGGAGTAGTCTACACATGGATGAAGTGAGATCAATTCTTCTTGGAAGGACTCTGGCTCAGTTCCATGGTGAGTAGTTGTTTGAGAAACAAAGGTTAGCGAGCTGGAGCTTGTGTGTGTGAAATACAAAGCACAATGACAGCTTTGGTGAGGTATAAATAATTCATATGTTTGAA